>NC_139512.1:286608707-286843707 GCF_947247035.1 Vipera ursinii
AAAGCAAAAGTAAACTGCTTATTTGAACTCTCTTCATTATCCATCTCATATTTGCTAAAATATGCAGAGCCCAATCTTCTTCTTTGTAAGGTTTCAAACAACGTGTACATGCAAAATAGAACAGCCTTAGTCATACCTTTTCCAAGGCTGTGCTTAAAAAAGCCAGTGACTGGTTAAAAGGTATATGAGACAGAGAGTAAAATAATGGTGACTATATATCTCTATTAAACAGCTTGAATAACTTAAGGTAACATTCATCATGTCATGTGAATCAAAGTGGTACAGAATCCATATAAAGGGAGGCAAGCAACTTACTTGCTGCAATTCCTGAAGAGTGCAGTTGCTTACTTTTTATTACATATAGTTCAGTAGTGAAACTCTTTAATGGCTATGTCTCTTAGTTAAAACTCATTCACTTGTGATAGACTTCTATGAATATTAAATAGATTATTTAAATCCTTCACCATTAAGTGCTTGTCTATGTGGTACTTCCTAATTTGTTTGGCTTCAATGAAAATCAAATGGGAAAGGAGAAAACTGAATTACAAAGAGCAGACTCATTTAAAAGAGTACTTTTATGAAAAATGGATGGAATATTTTAAATATCTATGGAGGTTCTCAGTCATCCAGGTCATGGTTATCCCAAGGTGCTTTTTCAAAAGGCACCTGGACTTTGTTTTTACTTGAAGATATTTCACTTCTCATGAAAGAAGCTTCTTTAGTTCAGAAGCAAAGCACATTTGGGACAATATTTAAATAATTCTCAAATTAACTAATTCTTTACATCATTATATTATGCATCATCTTTACAGTTCAGAAACATTGATACTAGTAAAATAATCTCAGGTGTTAACATCACTTTTGGTTAAGTTGAAATTTCCATTAATTAAAATGAAAACAAAAACATTTTTATGCTGTCATAAAAATACCCAAAATATAGCCTCTCATGATCACTTACTTCTGATTAACATAATACAAACTATTTTGTGAATGTTGAAAAACATTGTTTCCTTAATGTGTGACATGTTTTTTTCTCATTTTATGTGTTTTGAGGACTGTACTATAGAGCTGAAAACAAGGACAGTAATATTTATTCAGATACATCAAAAAATAATAGGGTTGGAAATGAACACTCACTGTTTATTTCTTTTGCTTTGGTATTTTTGTGTTTGTATATAAGGTTATTTTATCTGGGTAGCAGAAATCCAGATAAATATTACATAGCATTATAATATTAGAATTTTCTTTCCTGTTTATTGTAATTCAGTTATTCTCTAACTTTTTGTAGGCCATAGGAAGCACTACTGTGTGTAGTGTATATATGGCCATTTAGAGGAAAAATATTTATGAAACATTTATAAATTATTTAACTTTTAATTAGAAATACAAATGCAGACATAACCATGAGTGCACATAAAGTAGCCATTTACTCAATCCAGCTAGAATAAACTACAATGACTTGTTTTTATTCTTTCCAAATATGAAACTCTTTGAGAGCAATAACATTTGATTTAGCTTTATTATATTGGTTCGCTGGTATGTAATAGATGGGGTAGCTTTCTGCAGCATAATGCCTCCCCCACCCCCGGTTGGAAAAAATATCCTGAGTTTTGAGTGATATCCCAGAGAACAGAACATAAAGTTACATTTTATGCCTCTAGAATAGATCTATATGTTAAGCAGCATTTCATTTTCATTATGGCAATAAATTATTTTCTTTAAAACAGGAATATTATTCCAGTGCATGTCATTTTCTTATAAAATTTTATAAAAAGGAACAAGGCAATAGGTGTTTGAAGCTCTTAATAATACACATAGTTTGAAAACCTAAACTGTAAAAGGAGTTTAAACCAGTACTTAAAATATAGTACTCAAAGTTAACTTTGTAAACAACAAAAATCAATAGATCTAATTCCTCTTCTCGTGCTGACTAATCATTAGTAGAAGTGCAATGATCATTTAAACATTAACACTATGTTCTGTGTGATAACATCTTGCTGCCCACAATTATAATTTTAAATTACATGATGATGTAAAAGCTTCATCAAAAAAACTTACTACACAAAGGGACTTTGCAGAAGGAGAACATACAAAAGTATAGAACAAGAAGACATGCTGAAACATTATATACAGTTTGGTGCCTCCAACTGTGTTAACCACAACTTCCATCTTCCATAACCATGTTGGCTGGAGATGGTATGAGGAATGCAGTCTTAATATCTCTGATGGATAGCACACTGAAGACAATTTTGTTCAGAATATGGGGAAGATATTAAATGTAAAAATAACTATCAATAATCAGAATAAAAATAATTCATTAAAGTAAAATAAAAACAAAAAGGTAGTAGGAAAAGAACATACCTCTATAAGATACACGTTTCATTTTTAATATAGGAATGATATATTGGATTGACTAATACATCTGTATTTTAAGAGTGATTAAACATCAATCTTCCTCATCAACCTTTTAAAGCTCTTTAGTGGGTTAGGACACTGAGCTTGTCGATCAGAAGGTTGGCAGTTTGGCGGATCAAATCCCGAGTGCCGCGTAACAGAGTGAGCGCCTGTTACTCGTCCCAGCTTCTGCCAACCTAGCAGTTCGAAAGCACGTAAAAATGCAAGTAGAAAAATAGGGACCACTACGGTGGGAAGGTAACAGCGTTCCGTGCGCCTTTGGTGTCTAGTCATGCTGGCCACATGACCACGGAGACGTCCTCGGACAAGCGCTGGCTCTTTTGGCTTTGAAACGGAGATGAGCACCGGCCCCTAGAGTCGGAAACGACTAGCACGCATGTGCGGGGGAACCTTTACCTTTACCTTTTTAACAGTGTTAGCTGAACTATGACTGGAGAATATCTTGCTGATAGTGTAACCTTTGAATTTCAAAAAAACTTTGACAAAATTCCTTGTCAAAGTTTACTAAATACGAGAACATACCTTTATGGATTGGAACTTGTTTAAAAATGGAAGCCAATTGGAATAAATAGATAATATTCTTAATAGATAGCTAGAAGAAGTGTATTCTTTGAAAATTTGATTTTGGACCAATACTTTTGAATTTACTTACAAAGTATCCTGGGTTACAAGTAAGCAGGGAGCTAGCCAAGGCTTGGATGATGCTAAACATTTTGAAATACGTAGTATGATTGTAAAAACATCCATAAAATTCTCTTCAAACTAGAGATAAATAGGGTACAATTTAAATATAAAGTAATGCATATTGAGTAAAAACTACTGTACGTATAGATTAAGAGAGTCTAAGCTGTATATAAGTAAACAAGAAACAAATAGGGATAATAATGGTTTATTTGATTTAGTGCATGGTTGCTGTGAAAGGGCAAATTCCACAGTATGGATCATTAGGAAAGACCTTTAAAATTGCTAACAGTGTAAAGCTCTTAGACAAATAGATACTTCTACATCTGCAATACTACCTACAATTTTGCCTTCACATTTGAAAACTACAGTAAACTACAATAAGAACTGGAAAGGAGGAGACAACCGGGGATCGTAGATTAACTTTGGCTTGATCCAGCAGAACTAGTCTGTTTTAATTTAATAAAATTCTTATGATGTCATTGGTTAGAACTACGATGTCATTGGTTAGCACTAATGACTATTGACATAACTTAACTGAAAAATCTAAACAGCTTCAAATACTTCGGAAGCATCATCTTGAATGATGGGTCTTTGGACAAAGAAATTGACTCTCAGATTAGCAAGGCCAGCAAGGCGCACGAGTGGCTGCATACTAGAGTGCTCAATCAACAAAACATCTATATTTCCACAAAGCTAAAAGTGTACAGAACTATGGTTATCACTCCTCTCCTGTAGGAATATGATTGCTGGACTCTGTACCGAAGGCACATCAATCAATTGCCAAGAGGACGCAGCCTGGTAGTGGGCTGCGGCCCATATTTTGGGGACCTCCGACATAGACAGTTTAAAAATAACCCATTTGCCACTTTAACATCCAGCCAAGTGAACTAGAACTTGCAGGTCCAGGCAGAACATATTGGCGAGCCCTGCAACGGGAAGTGTCCAACAGGCGCCACCAAAAACTGATAGAAAACTGTGAGCAGCATCACAGAATAACACCCACAATTACTACAAGAATGGATCTCCAGTGCCCCCATTGTATTAGACTCTGTACTACCAGACTGGGACTGCAGAGCTACCTCTGTGTCTACTGATGAATTGCACAATAGTGTGTCTTCTTCAAATCTGATAGACTATTTAGAATACTGTATCTTACTCTTCTAATCATGTCTAATTACAAAGAATGCTTAATTTTATTTTTAAAAATTAATCTGAAAGAATAAATCTTAAAAGGCATTTTTATTTTTAAGCCCCAAACTACAATTTTCTACTTGCGCCAGATTTATTGGATTGAGGATCACTAGGGGGCACTGTCTTATTTTCTGATACAGAAGGCTTGGCATTATACAGTGAAAATATAAGCATAATTTGTACTGAAAATGGTAGTGTTATGTTTCCCACTCACTTTATTTCAAAATTCTAAATCAGATCTATAACTTTTCCTGATTTTATAATTCACCTTTAAGATTCCAGAGACTATAGATACAGCCATTTACTATTTATCGAGAAACTGTATTCATGAGCTGTGTATTCTCCAGCAAATATATATAGGATTGCTGCTCCATAGTAATCTAGAGCAGTGGCCCCCAACCTTTTGGGCTCCAGGGACTAGCTTCTTAGCAGGAGGTGGCATCATCAGACAATGTCACTCAGGGTTACTGTACGTATATCCATGAACCAATTCTAGCAAAGAGATAAATAAATCTGTACTTGTTTGTTGCCATCATGTGGTCATTTGGATTTTTGCAAACCATATACAGCAGCTATGAATATGTGAGATAAAATAGGCAAGAACAAGAATCATAGAAATAGTATCTGGTAATCAAGGTCTCTGTGGTTTTCATTCATTTTCCTAGTTGTTGCTGCTGCTGCTGTTGTGTTTATGTCCTTCCTGACGTAATAGATGAGGATGAAGGGGAAAAAAAACTAATTGGAGATGCGGATGAAGGGGGAAAAAACGATTTCTATCTTTCAATTGACCAAGTGTCTAATGCTTACTAGGCATTAGTAATTGGGTTCAATTTGAAAATTATTTTGCATACAATGTAACAGCACAATAGGAAATAGGAAATGTTTTAGTTTTTGAAAATTGCTTTATTACAGAAAAGTTTTCTAGATATTAAGATACAAAAATGTGGGTTAGACAGCATCACCACCAGATGGATTCGTAGCTGGCTGACCAGCCGTACTCAGCACATGATCATCAATGGAATTGCATCTACATGGAGGGAAGTGTATAGTGGGGTGCCCCAGGGCTCTGTTCTAGGCCAGTGCTCTTCAACATCTTCATCAATGATTTGGATGAGGGGATAGATGGGGAACTCATCAAATTTGCAGACAACACCAAGCTGGCAGGAATAGCCAATACTCCAGAAGATAGGCTTAAGATACAGGAGGATCTGGACAGACTTGAACACTAGGTGCTATCTAACAAAATGAAATTCAATGGTGAAAAAAGTAAGGTTCTACATTTAGGCAAGAAAAATCAAATGTACAGGTATAGTATAGGTGGTGTCTTGCTTAACAGTAGTAACTGTGAGAGGGATCTTGGAGTCCTAGTGGACAATCACTTAAATATGAGCCAGCAGTGTGCTGCAGCTGCCAAAGAAGCCAACACAGTGCTAGGCTACATTAACAGAGGGATAGAATCAAGATCGCGTGAAGTATTAATACCACTTTACAATGCCTCGGTAAGGCCACACTTGGAATACTGCATCCAGTTTTGATCACCATGATGTAAAAAAGATGTTGAGACTCTAGAAAGAGTACAGAGAAGAACAACAAATATGATTAGGGGACTGGAGGCTAAAACATATAAGGAACGGTTGCTGGAATTGGGTATGACTAGTTTAATGAAGAGAAGGGTGAGGGGTGACATGATAGCAGTGTTCCAGTATCTCAGGGGCTGCCACAAACAAGAGGGAGTCAAGCTAGTCTCCAAAGTGCCTGAAGGCAGGACAAGAAGCAATGGATGGAAACTAATCAAGGAGAGAAGCAACCTAGAAATAAGGAGAAACTTCCTGACAGTTAGAACAATTAACCAGTGGAACAACCTGCCTTAAGAAGTGGTGAATGCTCCAACACTGGAAGTTTTTAAGAGGAGACTGGACAGCCATTTGTCTGAAATAGTATAGGTTTCCTGCCTAAGCAGAGAGTTGGACTAGATGACCTCCAAGATCCCTGCCAACATTTGTTGTTGTTAGCTGCGAAGTTGTGTCCGACCCATGGCGACCCTATGGACAACGTTCATCCAGGCCTTCCTATCCTCTACCATCTTCTGGAGTCCATTTAAGCTCATGCCTACTGCTTCAGTGACTCCATCCAGCCACCTCATTCTCTGTCGTCCCCTTCTTCTATTGCCCTCAATCTTTCCCAGCATTAGGCTCTTCTCCAGTGAGTTCTTCCTTCTCATTAGGTGGCCAAAGTATTTGAGTTTTAGCTTCAGGATCTGGCCTTCTAAAGAGCAGTCAGTGTTGATTTCCTCTAGGAGTGACCGCTTTGATCGCATTGCAGTCCAAGGGATTTGCAGGAGTCTTCTCCAACACCATAGTTCAAAGGCCTCAATTCTTTGGTGCTCAGCCTTTCTTATGGTCCAACTTTCACTGCCATACATTGCAACTGGAAAGACTATAGCCTTGACTATATGCACTTTTGTTGACAGGGTGATGTCTCTGCTTTTTAGTGTGCTGTCTAGATTTGCCATGGCTTTCATCCCCAGGAGCGTCTTTTAATTTCTTGGCTACAGTCCCCGTCTGCAGTGATCTTGGAGCCCAGGAAAATAAAATCTGTCACTACCTCCATTTCTTCCCCATCTATTTGCCAGGAATTGAGAGGGCCGGATGCCATGATCTTGGTTTTCTTAATGTTAAGTTTCAACCCAACTTTTGCACTCTCCTTCTTCACCTGCAGCAAGAGGCTCTTTAGTTCTTCTTCACTTTCTGCCATTAGAGTGGTGTCATCTGCATATCTTAGGTTGTTGATATTTCTCCCGGCAATCTTAGTTCCAACTTTTGATTCATCTAGCCCTGCCTTTCTCATGATGTGCTGTGCATATAAGTTAAATAGGCAGGGTGACAGTATACAGCCTTGCCGGACTCCTTTCCCAATTTTGAACCAATCAGTGGTTCCGTGTCCAGTTCTCACTGTTGCTTCTTGGCCCACATATAGGTTTCTCAAGAGACAAATAAGATGGTCTGGTACTCCCATCTCTTTAAGGACTTGCCACAGTTTGTTGTGATGCACACAATCAAAAGCTTTAGCATAGTCAATGAAGCAGAAGTAGATGTTTTTCTGGAACTGTCTAGCTTTCTCCATGATCCACCGTATGTTGGCAATTTGATCTCTAGTTCCTCTGCCTCTTCGAAATCCTGCCTGTACTTCTGGTAGTTCTCGATCCACATACTTTTGCTTTCTTGCATTTCTTTTTCTTTGTGATGGTTTTAGTTGCTAGCTCTTGTACAATGTTGCAAACCTACGTCCATAGTTCTTCAGGCACTCTGTCTATCACAGGGGTCGGCAACCTAAAAAAGAAAAAGAGCCACTGGGAACCGGTTCCATCACAAATTAAAAAAAGAGGGAGCCGCGTGCGTGTGTCCATGCACGCGCATGCGCAAAAAGGTTTTTTGCGCATGCGCGGACGCACGCGGCTGCCATTTTTTAAAAAATGAGATGGAACCGGTTCCCGGTTGCCCGATGGCGACGGCCCGTCTGCAAAGCTGCCGCTTTCGGCAGCTTTGCAGACGGGCCGTGGCAGCTTCCGCAAAGAGCGGCGCCCCTGCCCATTCCGAGAGGTGCGCGCGCACCTCTCCGAACGACCGGAGGTGCGCGCGTACCTCCGCGCGAATGGGCAGCGGTGCCGCTCTTTCAGGAAGCCCGCCGCGGCCCGTCTGTGAAGCTGCCGAAAGCGGCAGCTTAGCAAACGGGCTGCGGCAGCTTCCGCAAAGAGCGGCGCCCCTGCCCATTCCGAGAGGTGCGCGCGCACCTCTCCGAACGACCGGAGTTGCACGCGCACCTCCGTGCGAAGGGGCAGCGGCGCCGCTCTTTCAGGAAGCTGCCGAAAGCGAAGGGGCAGCGGCGCCGCTCTTTCAGGAAGCTGCCGAAAGCGGCAGCTTCCTGAAAGAGCGGCCCGCTGCCCGTTCGCGCGGAGGTACGCGCGCACCTCCCCAAAGGTTTGGGGAGGTGCACGCGCACCTCCGGTCGTTCGGAGAGGTGCGCACGCACCTCTCGGAATGGGCAGGGGCGCCGCTCTTTGCGGAAGCTGCCGCGGGCCCGTCTGCTAAGCTGCCGCTTTCGGCAGCTTCACAGACGGGCCGCGGCGGGCTTCCTGAAAGAGCGGCACCGCTGCCCGTTCACGCGGAGGTACGCGCGCACCTCCCCAAAGGTTTGGGGAGGTGCACGCGCACCTCCGGTCGTTCGGAGAGGTGCGCACGCACCTCTCGGAATGGGCAGGGGCGCCGCTCTTTGCGGAAGCTGCCGCGGCCCGTCTACTAAGCTGCCGCTTTCGGCAGCTTCACAGACGGGCCACGGCGGGCTTCCTGAAAGAGCGGCACCGCTGCCCATTCGCGCAGAGGTACGCGCGCACCTCTCCAAAGGTTTGGGGAGGTGCGCGCGCACCTCCGCCCATTCGGGGAGGTGCGCGTGCACCTCTCCAAATGGGCGGTGCCACTCTCCATTTGGAGAGGTGCGCGCGCACCACTGCCCGTTGGAAGAGGTGCGCGCGCACCGGGCGGCTGGGAGCCGCAAGAGACGGCTTAAAGAGCCGCATGCGGCTCCGGAGCCGCAGGTTGCCGACCTGTGGTCTATCAGATCTAATTCCTTAAAACTATTTGTCACCTCTACTGTATATTCAACAGGGATATGATTTAATTCATACCTGAGTGGCCTAGTGCTTTTCTCTACTTTCTTCAGTTTAAGCCTAAACTTTGCAACAAGAAGCTCATGGTCTGAGCCACAGTCAGCTCCTGTTTTTGTTTTTACTGACTGTATAGAGCTTCTCCATCTTTGGCTGCAGAGCATATAGTCAATCTGATTTCTGTGTTGACCGTCTGGTGATGTCCATGTGTAGAGCCGTCTCTTGGGTTGTTGGAAAAGAGTGTTTGCTATCACCATCGTATTCTCTTGATAAAATTCTATCAGCTTGCCAACATTATTATTATTAAAAAATCTTTCATGCATGTAAACGTAGAGGAAATAATGTATCGCATTTTACTTTTGGTCACACTATCTCAGGTCATGCAACCTACTTTAAATCCTGGTAGGAAAACAAAGGCTGAAGTTTTTTTTACCAGACAAGACCTTGGAAATGTTAGAAATGTTGCTAAGTGAGAAATTTGTTAAATGAGTTCTGCCCCATTTGTTAAACGCCCCATTTGTTAAACGAATCACTGCAGTTCTTAAATTATAACACAGGTAAGCTTCCCCCATTTTCTTTGCTTCTCCAAAGGTCGCAAAAGGGGATCACACTGCAACCACCATAAATGTGAGTCAATTGTCAAGATCTGAATGCAAATCGTGTGACTGTGGGGATGCTGCATCAGTCATAAGTGCGGGGAAAAATGGTCACAAATCACTTTTCTCAGGGCCCCCCTGTAACTTTGAACGGTCAATAAATGATTTGTTGTAAGTCAAAGAACTTCCTGTACGTTATCCAAACGATGGCTTGTTTTCCATGGCTGTTTCTAACCCTGAATTTTACTCATCCAAGTGGAGAACGCGTAAGTCAACATACCGCTCCTTTTTTCCCTCGGAAAACGGATGCCATATAATGCATTTTTCAGGTAGGTGCCACACTTTTTTTTGTTTTTTGAGAAGTCGCCGATCGATCTCGGGGAAAACTTGCAAAGAGCACACACGCTTAGGCTGAACGCCCGTGGCTTTGGGGGGTGGGGAAAGCGTCTCTCCCCCGCCCCGCACAGGCTTCTTCCCCTGCTCGTTTGGGCTTTACCTGCAGCTTCCGCTCCCTTCCAAGGTTCCTCTCGCCCTACAGGAGGGGGAAGCGCAGAAGCGTCCAGCGAGAACTACCCGGGAAGCAGGAGAACGGGCAGGGAAACGGCGGGCCGATCGCAGGTGCCCAAGCCCTCCAGCTCGCCGCGGCTTGGCCGACCTCCTCGCCCCCAATGGCTTCTCCCGCCAACGCTCTGCCCGAAGGTAAAAAAACAAAAAAAAAAAAAAAACCCCGCCTTGCCTAACGCTTCGGCAACGGGCGCGCGCGCCTCGGCGCAGAGGCACGAGAGCGGTGGGCTTGCGCGCCTCTGCGGACGGGGGACCGCGGGCACCGGAAGGAGGGCCGGGCAGAGCAAGGGAGGCGGGACCCTGGAGTGGCCTTTGCAGTGCGGGGGGGAGGGGGACGGGCGGGCGGATTCCCTGGGTCAGGGGTAGGCAACCTCGGCTCTTTTATGACTCATGGACTTCAACTCCCAGAATTCCTGAGTCAGCGTAGCTGACTCAGGAATTCTGGGAGTTGAAGTCCATGAGTCATAAAAGAGCCGAGGTTGCCTACCCCTGCCCTGGGTGGACACTGATCCTCCCACAGGCTCTGCAGAACTGTTCTTCTTTGGCGGGATTCTGCCAAAGGCGGGCATCTCTCCGTCTCTCGCTGGGGATGTTATTAGCACGAATTAATATTTGCGTTGCTACTAATATTTTTTTTTTTTGGCAAAGGCGGCGTTCTTCTCAAGAGGAAAGTCTTTGTCCCCTGCCTTGTGCAACCTGAAACTCTTTTCCTCGAAATGACCCACAGCCTACAGTGACAGAGGCGCCCGAATTCGATTTTGAAAGAGTCTCAACGTTCCCCTTCTTCGTATTTTGGGCTTTGTATTGAGAAGGACTTTGAGGTTTTTTGTTTTTATTTGGTGTTGTTTTTTTTTTTAAAAAAAAGTCCTTTTGGAGCCCTTCTCAAAGTCTGATGAATCATTATTCACTCAAGTGCTAAATAAATTAAGCCCTGCAGCATCCCTCTGAAGTGTAGCAGAATGGTTATAAAAGGTTGCCTTATGCTGTAATTCAACTTTATATCCTTCAGTAGGGGAAAAAAATTCTACCAATTTCCAGGAGAGTTTTTATTAAAGCTTTAAAGTGGGAAAAGGAGGTATTATAATGTGCACTGTTTTAGAAGGAAAATCCAGTATTTAATGTAGGATAACTGACTCCCTTTTTACAGAACTTATTGAAAACTGAAATACATAGTATAACTGAAAAATGAACGAACAACTTAAATGGTTTCAAGATGTTTTATGCTGATTTTTATATATTCAAATGGTTTAAAAGGTTAATGTAAATTAAAACCATTTGTGAAATAAAAACTAATAAAAATATGTCCTGTTTTTTATTTAATATGGCTTCTAGACTATTGTTTATTGAGCAAGGTTGTTATATTTGAACTGACACATGACCATCTGTCATGAACCTATGCAAGAACATAAAAGAGCAAGCCATTTCCTTTAGAATTTTTTACCCAATTGGAATAAACCAGGATGTGAACCCCTGTTGTGGGGTTTGCAGCAAACTGAGTATGTCATTTTTTTTATTGAAAAGTTTTATCATACATTTTATCTTTGACAATCCCCCCTACCCCTCCCCTATCCCTCCCTCCTTAACCCTCCCCCCCTCCCCACCCCCACCCCACCCACCGACTTCCCAGAGCTAAGTACAAGGTATAAAAAACAAAAAAAGAATCATAAGCAACCATATGCTAACAACCATAAACTCTAAAATCTATCACTCTCTAGCTCATATAGGATAACTACAAACACTATTAATATAAAATATATTAAAAAAAACAAAACAAAAAAAAGAAAGGAAGACTTATTCAAATGCTACATGAAACTTCTTAGTCCCATATTTGTTCTGGATATACTCAATCCATTACTCTTAACAGTTTAATAGCCTCCTTAGACTTCACATCCTCTGGATTCAAAATCAAAGCCTTTTCTTTTTCCTTTATTTCATTCTCCAATTCTTTCCTCCTAGCTTCCACAGCACATCTATGTTTATTGTTCATATATATCAACACCCCTCTCATATAGGCCTTGCTAGCCTCCCAAACCATGTCCATAGAGGTGCCCTTATTCATATTAATTTCAAAAAAATCCTTCCTTCTTAATCCTTGAAAAAAAGTCATTAGTCAACAAAATAAAATCGATCCTGGAAAAAGATTGATATCTGTCAGAAAAAAAAGTATAATCCTTTTCATGCGAATGTCTTTCACGCCAAATATCTCGCAGTTCCAAGTCATCCTTCATTTCAAAAAAGGATTTAGGCAGTCTAGCATGACTTGGGACGCGCTTAAAAGCTCCAGCCTTGTCCATCTGTACATCCAAAACACCATTCCAATCCCCCATAAAAATAAAAGATTTATAATCCAACTGGGTAAGCTTTGTATGAAATAAACTAAAAAAAGTCAGCTTGTTGTTGATTAGGAGCATATAATCCAACTAAAAGCATCTTTTTACCTTCTAGCAGCAACTCTATCATAACGTATCTTCCATGCTTATCTGCTTCAATTAAGTCCGCTGTTAAAGCACTTTTAACATAAACAACCACTCCATTTTTCTTATTCATTGCAGAAGCAACAAATTGCGTGCCCAACTGAGTATGTCATTATTAAGCAATTAAAGTACAGATAAATAAATACCTCTAAAATGTTGATGAGTGTAAACTTAAGCCTCTTTTTGGCTTTTTTCCCAGCAGATCAAGCAACTAAAGAACCAGTAGAAGACACTGACCCTAGCACTTTATCCTCAGAAAATGTAAGTAGTTTTGTTGAAGTGGTTAGTTGCCCGGCTAAGTGGTTCTACCTAGTGTAACAGACCTTGACTAAGTTTGAAAAGCTAAGTAGAGTGGGAGCTGGTGAATGTTTGGATGAGGGTTACCAGAAAATGCAAGAATTGTGGACTACAATGGGAAGTTGAACAAACATCTTACTAGAAGGCATTGGCAACATTTTTTATGTTGCAAAGAAAACTACATGGATATGTCCATGAAGCTATCAGAAGCTGAGAATGATCCAAAGAAAACATTACTTTTACTAAGTCATTAATTTACTTATTTTACTTGTTGGTTGCTATGGTATTATTGTACATAGTATTTCATACTCACAGAAAAGTTCAACAGTTAAGATGTGACAAGATACAGGCTCTGAAATAAATCTAGGGACATGACATCATTTCCTTTGTGATCTTCCTAAATAATTGGTTAGCTTGCCAAACAAATGGCATCTGCTGTGGGAGAAAATATTTAGTTACGTTACTTCTGAGTTTCAGGCTTCTAAAAACTAGAATTCTGACAGTTTTTTTAAATAGAAAGTGTTTTTATGAGAAGTTAATGCCTATTTCATCCGGCTACATATGTCTCTATAAAGAATGAGTGATGCTAGTGCACTCTTCTTTTATGCAACAGCCAGCTATTATTGATGAAACTACTTGAAATGGTAAAAACTAGAAACAAAGCAGTTAGTATGAGTTAATTTCTGTAATCAAGAAGGAAAATGACCAGAATGAATCAGTGATTCATATTTAGATTGTTCTGTTGATTCAGAGGTGGACAAATGAATTCCCTTTCTGTATAGCTTTTCTATTGGTTTGTGTGGATAAAAAAGAGAGTTGTAACAGAAAATTCAGTAGTGAGAGATGCAGTTGTAGTCATTATCCAAGATTTGTTTGAGAACCCCTGTAGTGGTTTTATTTCCACCAGTGTCATGAATCCTTAATGAAGTTGGTCCTTAAGGATTATTTCCTTTAAAAGCATTTGCTTCAAAATGTTATAAGGATGAAGTGTTGGAAACCATTCCGTGAAAGATTTCTGAATCAAATTATCGAAGGAGGATTTGGTTCTAGATTGCCATCTTTACCAGCAGACCATCCCAAGTGTTTCATAATTTCTGCTAAACTTTCAGATAAGGGGCTTGATAAATCCTCATTGATTCCTTATTCCTGCTTGGAACTAGAGAAATACTGTGAATTGTTGAATACTTGGCAAACTTGGCAATGAACAGCTGGGAGACGGCATTTGGCTTGAAAGGTTACAAATTTAGCAGAATAAAGAATTTAACAGGTCAAAATAATTGGTGTGCCAAAATGTATCTAAAATAATTGTATAAATATGTTTCTTTTTTTTGTCTGAACAGATAGAAAAGTATCCTGTTCAAGATACAGCATTACCCAAAGGTAAAAATAGACAACTACAATGACTGTTCTTTTTTTTTTATTGAAAAGTTTTAAGATACAATTTTCCTTTAAAAATCCCCCCTTCCCCCTCCCTCCTCCCCCCCCTCCCTCCCCCCCTCCCCCCCCCCGACTTCCCAGAGCTAAATACAAGGTATATATATAAAAAGCAATCATAAACAATCATATACTAACAACTGTAAACTCTAAAATCCATCACTCTCTAGCTTATATAGGATAAAACAAGCCTTAGTAATATTGAATATGTATAAAAAGAAACTAAAATAAAAAAAGAAGAAAAAGAAAAAAAAACGAAAGAAGACTTATTCAAATGCTACATAAAACTTCTTAACCCTATACTTGTTCTGGATAAACTCAATCCATTTTCTCCATTCCATAATATAGCGTTCTTGCGAATGATCTTTCAAATAGGCCGAAATCTTCGCCATCTCTGCCAGGTCGGAAACCTTTAAAGTCCACTCTTCTATGGTCGGCAGTTCCTCTTTCTTCCAATATTGGCCTACCAAACGTCTTGCTGCCGTAATTAAGTTCAACATCAACTTGGTGTCCACAACTGTAGCGTCTGCAATTATTCCCAACAAAAAAAGTTGCGGACAAAACTTTATCCTCTGTTTAAAAATCTTCTGCATATTCCACCAAACTTTTATCCAAAAAGCCTTAACCTTCTTACATGTCCACCATATGTGAAAATATGTTGCATCTTCATCACCGCACCTCCAACATTTAGGTTGATAATTCGGATACATACTTGCAAGCTTTTTAGGATCTAAATGCCATCTATAAAACATTTTGTAAAAGTTCTCTCTTAGATTCTGAGCTTGAGTAAATTTTACGTTCCTCACCCAAATCTTTTCCCACGTGTCCATTGTGATAACTTCCTGGATGTTTTGGGCCCATTTTATCATACAATCCTTAACAAGCTCTGTTTCTGAGTCAATCTCTATCAATGCAAGATATATCCGTTTGATATGTGCTGGTCCCTGATTTCTGATTTGCTTTATCAAATTTTCATCAGTCATTGTAAATCCATTTTTCTGGTCTTCTTTCCACCTGGCCCGTAACTGAATATATTGAAACCAATTTTGAACAACCTTCTCTTCTCGCAAGAGGCTATATGATTTCAAACACCAAACATTTCTTTCCAAGCTGAGGATCTCCTTGTACGTAGTCACATCATGTTTGAAGCCAGCATGTATATTTTCTATTGCGTGTTTTGGAATTGCCCACAATGGTATCTTGCAACTTAACTTATGTCTATACTTCTTCCAAACTCTCAGCAATGCCTGTCTTAAAATATGCACCCTAAACACGTTGTCTACCTTCTTATCATACAACAAATATGCATGCCAGCCAAACAACAAATCATGGCCCTCAAGATTTAATAACCTCCCTTGCGTCAAATTAATCCAATCACTTATTCCTACTAATGCAGCAGCTTCATAATATAATTTAAAATTAGGCAATTTAAGGCCACCTCTCTCACGAGTATCCTGCATAATCTTAAGTTTAACTCGTGGCTTTTTCCCTGCCCATACAAATTTATTGATACCTCGCTGCCATTCCTCCAAATTAGAATCTTTCTTAAGAATCGGTATCATTTGAAATAAAAATAAAAATTTAGGCAGGACATTCATTTTTACTGCTGCAATCCGTCCCAACAAAGACAATTGCAATTTTTCCCAACTCTCCAATTCTTTTTGAATTTTCCCCCATAGTTTTTCATAATTATTTTTATATAGCTTTGTATTAGAGGGCGACAAAATCACCCCCAAATATTTAACCCTTTTAACAATCTCAAATCCAGTTAATCCTTCTAAGAGAGCCTTTTGCGAAACTGTCATATTTCTGGCCAAAATTTTGGTTTTCTGTGTATTAACTTTAAATCCAGAAACCTTCCCATATTGTGTTATTATCTCCATCAGGTCCACAACAGAGTTCTCTGGCTGGGTCACTGTAACAACCAGATCGTCTGCGAATGCTCTCAATCTGTAGTCCTGATCTCCAATTTGTATCCCCTTAATTTTTTCCGAATTCCGAATTTTAACCAATAATATCTCTAATGTTAACACAAATAACAAGGGCGATAACGGACACCCTTGCCTTGTGCCCTTCTCAATATTACATGCTTCCGTCAAGCTATTATTAACTATAATTCGGGCAGTTTGTTTTTGATATAATGCCCTAATCGGTTGTAAAAAATTTTCCCCAAAATCCATTTTGTCTAAAACTTTCAACAAAAATTTTCAATTCAATTGATCAAAAGCTTTTTCAGCATCTAAAAAAATTAGCACCGCAGCGATCTGGTTGTTCCTTTCCAAAAAATGACTGTTCTTATTTTTTAAAAAAATATTGTAATATGCAACTTGATTAGGTATGCCACAAGAATGAAACTATTATGTCCCTTCATAGGCTTCATAATTTTCTAGAATTGACTCCAGACAGAATTGCTGAAATTCCCAGCTTTTCTTAACTCTGAGACCTTCAAAATCTTCTAAGGTCAAGAAGCCACCAACTAAGAAATTATCTTATGGTTTTCTCTCCCTCATTAATTTTCACCTTAGTTGCTCAATTCCATGACCAGAGAGATAGTTTAGTCTAAAAGTTAAGGCACTAGGCTAGAAACTAGGAAATTGTAAATTCTAGTCCTGCCTTAGACATAAAAGATAACTGGATGACTTTGGGAGATACTCGACTATGTACCCCGAAGGACCCAATTTCACTGACCCATGCTGCTACTTCTCAGAACTAAGATCAGATTTCTTCTGCTTCTCTTACCTGTAGGAGCTTCTGTTCTCATATTTTCTAGATTGAGTCAATCAGTACCACAGTCGATGTTTTATTAATTTAATATATTTGTAAACTTTCCCAATCATTAAATCTCTGGTGATGATAGATGTTCTTTGTCTCCATTGTCAGAATGCATATCTTATTTCATATGGTACAAAATAATTTGGGATAATTGTTTCCTTTTCCTCATGCTATTAAAGTCATCTGGATCTTCTTTAAGAGATTCAGCAGTTTCATTTACAGACAACACCATTACCTTTGTTTAATTGGATTTTTAATTAAGCCATGCATCCTGGACCATCAAACTTCTTTCTTGCAACATGCCAGCTGAGGCATGATAATTTTCTATCTGGGCCCATCTTCCAGTTCTGATACCACCTCATGGAGTTGGTGAGACAAGTTTGTTTGAAGTTTGGTATCAACATTCCATCTCATCTTCTACCCCCTCGGAACAAGCAACCTTAATCACAGTGCACCTGAATGTAGGCAATTAGTACATTGCATTGATGTTAGAAAACAAATTTCATTTTATTGCAGTTATCCAAGTAATTATATATGGGGATTATTCACTCAAAAGGTATGAATGATCTAACATTCCATTTGATGCTTGCAGATGCTTAGAATCCTAGTTTATTTATTTCAAACATTTTAAAAAAGCCTGATTCCAGATTACTCTGGATGCTGACTTATCATACCTATCTTGCCAGTTCTATTTTTGATCTGCAAAAGGTAGATGGCATAGGTTAATTTCTGTTACATTGATGTTGTACAATATAGAAAACTAATGGGAACTACAGATTTTATTTAAGTAGTTAATTATAAACCCATTTCAGTCCAAGTTAAAAAAAACACTTGTGGATCAGAAGGGAAAGAAATCTGATATGGAGAACACAGTACCTATTTCACAGCAGCCTTGTCTTTTTGGCTCTACATCCATTAGCTTATCTAACTAACATCAGTGTTTCCTATAAAAGGCAATAGCCTTACTTTTCTGTCATCTCCCACAGGATAAACAAAGGGCATCAGAACTATTTTCTTCTGTAGATTATATTCTCTTCAAGGGGCAGGTCAATACTATGAATTACCAACCCAGCAGCAAGATAATTAATGGCTCTCTTCCTTGTACTTGGCTTGCTGAAGTCTGCTAGTCTTTCTCATGAAGAATTTCTCCGGACATTATAAATTGTACTGAAAACCTTCTCTTTGATGGGAGGGCCTCATTAGGGGATAGATGGATAACAGCAGCAGCAGCAAGATTAATGTAATTTCAGTCCGTGCTCAAAAGGATCATCCTTAATCCAGGCCGTGCTCTTCTTGAAGGCTCTCATATTGTACACCTTATATAAGAGACAACCAGACCACACAGATGATACTGACCAAAATCTAAAACATGCCAAGATGACAATCCAACATTTTTTTCAAATAATGTTCTTTCTCCTAAACATCTGTGATGTTTACTACTGTATACCTTTGTCAGTTTAGGAAAACATTACAGTCCTATGAATTTCTGTGTATGATCATAGGATATACTGTATATACTACACGACTGCATTCAACACTCAACTACAAGTGGGCGTAATTCACTTATTCCTCATTTTCTCTGTGTGGTGCTTGGAATTTCAGGAATTCATACTCAGAGGAGCAATTATAAGGTTCCTGACATTTCTTGGTTGAAAAGAAAGATAAAGGGGGTTAACCTGCCTCAGATCTCTACAATTAAAGTTGTTTATCAGGGCTAAGACATTTTATAAAGTCAGTTTGTGAAAGTTTTACCTCTATTTCTTTCAGGATTAAAATATATTCTTTTACATCTCCATCAGGTGAATTCTTATGCTTTGCAGTACATGGAATTCTCCACTGAACAGTATTTTTGCCTCATGAATTTATCATAAGCATGTGGCAGTAGTTATCTGCAAATATCCCACATCAGTAACTTGCTCCCTGTGATTTAAACTCAGTTCATCTTTCAGGGCCATGTATCCCAAACTTTTGCTTTATTTCAGAGGTTGGGCCTTTTGGTGATTTTTTTTGCAAGCTATGAATGTATGTACATTCATGCAATTCTTTCACCCTTAGGAATCTACTTCAGGTACTAAGTTTCTATTAATTTTACGTGGCTAGGTACTGAAATTGAGGGAATAGGTAGGAACACTAATGGCATGCTTTCCGCCCAAAGTTAGTCATCTGTACTTCTGGAGGATGCTGTTCTGAGTCCGTTCATATTTGCCATTTATATGTTTAAAGGTGTACATGAACACTTAAAACACACTTACAAGAAAGCAATGGGAAAGCAACAACAACATGTATTTTCCCTGACATCCAGCACAGATAAATATTTGGGAATCAAGAATTAGTTGGGAGCCAAAGGATTGCATATGGATCATCTGTTTTCTTATTTCATTCTGATAGCCAAAGTGTCTACAGGAGGGTAGGAGACCCTGTCAAAGCAGAAATCAACACAGTGTGAAGCAATAAAGGCAGAAGGAACATCATCAGTCTCTTCATACACGTGTAGAACTATTTTCTATCCAGGCATACAGCACAAAATCTAGTCACAATGTTTTAGATCTGGTCCTAGCTAATTCAACCCATCTTACTTTAAACAGCAAGAGAGGAATCACTTAAAGAGAGATAATTATTCTGAAGAAATTTCCATTGTCATGAAATGGCAAATAAAAATATGAATGTTTATTCTCGAAGGTTTTTAAATATTTTGTTGTTGTAATTATTGTTATTGTAACTTATATTTATTGAATTACCTTGAATGAAATACATGTAATAGAAGGTAGACTTAAAATCATTACTATGAAAAAGAAAATCTAACTCTTCTCTAGTAGCATCATGTAGATATGCAGACTAAGAATTCAGGAAGTTACAGTCAAACACTGGAGGACTACATTAACTTTCCCTGATCTGGGCATTTCCATATGTTTGAACTGCAAGCTCCCAAAATTGCTCAGACATCATGACAATTTTTAGAATTCTTGGAGTAAATTCTAACTGAGGCAAGTTTGAGGAAGATTGATCTTTATAAGATTTGTCTCAGCAGCAATTTCGTTTTCGTCTTCTTCTTTCCCCTCTTTCTCCTCTCTTTCTGCTGTACTTAGACCTGAAACTGCTCTGGATTTGATGAAGGTTACTATTGTATACAGACACACCCAGGCAATTTAAAAGATCTGGCTTTGTTCTTGTACCTGTTAATGATAACTGGATATTCAGGAATGAGCCAGTGAAATGTTACATGACATTTCAAATAAATGTTATCATTAATAATTATTGCAATTCATATGGGATCCAGTTTGTAAAATGATGGTTTTAATGTAATTGGTTGGTGACTAGCATGTCAAATGGTTTGGAAGAGGGATATATGGTATTTTATTTCAGGGGAAAGAAGATTAACATAATAGAGACTAGCAATTCCTCACTTACTCTGTATATACACAGAGCTTTCATTCATTACATTCTTTCTGTAAGCCTATGGTTGATAATGTGCCCACAGGTTAGTTCCTTCTGCAATCTTAGGTATGTAAAATTTTAATCAAGTCATCAGTGGTTATGCTAAATTTTATGAATGGAACAGTATGCCTGCCCTGATACGTTACTTGAATTGGCACCATAATCTTTCGGAATTGCAGAATCTTTTTAGAAATAGTGTACTTTGATCAAGAGATCTAAACTTGACGTAACATTGCAGAATATTTGCCTTGTAGATGAAGAATACCAAACAGAAAAAGTGACTTTGGAAATTTCATCCATTAACATTACAAGCCTAACATCAGATTCTGGCCTGATACATCAGGTAATTGAAATGTTATTAATCCTATTAGAATATCTGTCAATATTATTTATTGTTATTTATCAACATTAAGACTTTTCACTATTGTTCGCCAGTTTACTGTAAATCAGGGCTGAAAGTTTTATTTTAAACTCGGGTGCAATCTGGAAAGAGGGTAGAAATAGCCATGAAAAGAATCCTGCATTTTAGATACTCTTTGCCTTCAGTGAAGGAAAGGCACACTACAGTTTGGCCCCTTTTTATCTTCAGAACCATCTGCTTCATGTAGAATCTGCCTGACTTATACTATTAATTATCCTGGGTATCCACCCTGAAAGAAATCCTGGGGGGGGGGAGGAGGAGGAGGGCTGGGAATCGAGATAGATTTTCTCATAGTAAATCCTCCTCCACAAATAGCTTGCCCCAAAGTTAGGTATGCACCTAACAAATGAAAGAAGACTAGAAAAAAGTCTTTAGGAGAGAGTTCAGACTTAGAAGATGGCAGCTACAGGATTTTTAAAAATAGTTTTTAATTGCTTTGTTTATTATTGCTTGGTTTTATGGGTGGATTTTCTTATTGTATTAATGATTTATCCCATATGTTGTAAACTGTCTAGAACAGGAAGAGTAGACGACAAGAGTAGATGACATTTTAGTAGATAAATATCCAGAGAGGTCCTTAATTAAGAACTTAACAGGTAGGAGATTCATGTGATAGTAAGAAGTCCTTGAGGAAATGTAAAGTTAGGAATGATTTTTTTTTGCACACAAAAGCTGTCCATGGACAAGAATTGCAGTTCACAAATTTCTTACAGCATTGGCAACTTATTGACCACATTCATACATCTTCATATGCCATAAGCCAATTGAAACAACGTGTTGATAAAACCACAATTGTATGGGTTCGGCATTTTGCCCCAAGCCAAGAGCAATCACCATATTATAGATTAGCACTAGAAAGAAAGCAAACTGCTTTGATTCCTAGTTACTTTACTTAACAGCTTTTTGGCTTTATTTTGAGTCAAGCATTGCAAATTCTTATTCTGGCTGCAACCTCTTCTTTCTTTTCCTTTAAGAAGTGAAATTCATTTCTCCATCCAAATGTTTTCCTCTACATAGATGTGCAGAATCCATATTTTACCTTTAGGCAATACTGGATTTTCTCATCTTCCCTCACATGTGAGACAAATTTGTAGTTTTGTCTGGTCTTGCAATTTATTAAGAGGCATTTCTTTAACAAAATTGTTAAATGTAATTCTTTATAGTTAACAATTTTTCAATACAATTGTACCTTAGATGGTGTATACTGTCCAAAAACAGATATTAATTTGGTTTTGTTTGTCAAATGGTTTTTATTATCAAAGTGAATAAAAATTAAGAAAATTTTGGATGCATCTGATAAAAATTATAATTCTAAGACAAACAGAAACTTTATTTTATAATTATTGCTTAGTTTAGCTATCTTTGCAATGCAATCTATGCAAAGTAAAAAAGCTGCAGTGTAGGATTTTTTTTCTTCTGGAAACATTAGGATTATTGAAATCATCTAATATTTTCTCTTTTGAGGGCATGAAATAATACTGTTTAAGTCTTAAGACTGAAAATAAAGTGAATATATTACAGTGTTAACTCTGTATTATATTCCTGGCTCTGTAATTTGTGTTATTGCCTCTTCTCTATTTTCCTGATACCCCCTCTTTAATTCTGGCCCTGCATTTCCATATTTCATACTATCATGTTGACAGAAGAATGATTCTCAGATTGACAAATTCTAATTTCATGGATCCCCAGCTGAATGCTTGCCATGTCCCAGGTGGGGGATCACAATGCCCTTTTGATTTCTCTCTCATCAAATCATTACCCTTCCTGCGCTAACTTTCCCAGCTGAATCATCACTACAATTCTAATTCAATATTATGTTTAAATCTAGATAATCTATGCTTTATTTGTTGAAGTCTCAAGTAAATAAGTTCTTTACTTTGCTTTAATTTTATTTTTCATATTATATTTTAGACTTTGTCAATGCCCATGCTCATTTTGGGTCTTTGTCTCACTCTGTTTTGAGGTAAAGCTCTAATCAGTGGAACTACTTGCCTCCAGAAGTTGTGGGTACTCCAACACTGGAGGTTTTTAAGAAGAGATTGGACAACTATTTGTCTGAAGTGGTATAGTGGTATGAAGTTTCCTGCCTGAGCAGGGGGTTGGATTAGAAGACCTCCAGTGTCCTTTCCAAATTAGTTACTCTGTTATTCTTCATGCCATTTAAAGACTGAAGTGGATGGGAAGTTTATAATTATTTATAGACCTGATATGTAAAGGGAGGAGAACACATTATTTTTTGATGTATCTTTCAACATTCAGCCGGGATGGATCTTTTTATGTTTAATGTTAGAACCACAAGTTTTGTTTTTACACAAGATTTTTTCTTTCCATTATCAGTGTTGTATGTTTGTTGATCTTTTTTATTTTTATTTTTCTGTTTTGTATTTTATCTTTGGGGATAAAAGTAAATAAATTTTTTTAAAAAACCATGTCATTTAAAAAATGATGTGGCCTTCATTTTGACTAACCTGGCATCCTGCTTTGTTGGAGCCAAATGTCACCTAGAGTTAAGCAGTACTGATGAAAATAAAAAGAAAATATGTAACACTGAAAGAAAAAAGAGGAAAAACCATCCCATTCCATGTATAAAATTTCAGAGAACTGGGCATAAAATATGCAATATTTAGCATAACTGGAACTGAAGAAACAATAAGCCTGGTACAATTAAACATGAAATATAAATGGTTTTAAGTTGAAGGTGTTGGGTTTCTCCCTGTCTCCTCTCTCAAATTGTGATCAAGCTCAAAAGGCAGATTAGGCATTGTGTGCATGGTTGTCATGGTCTTGCCACATAAATTATCTATGTGGCTTCTTTCGAATGGATGTACTTAATGTGGTTAAGTGTAGGTAAGTAAAGGTGTCTGGTTACAGCATATTATATAACTACATAGTTTACATGTATTTGCATGCACAGTTTATGATCAGTTCCAGAGTGCTTTGTGATACTCTCAGGTGAATGACGCTATACAAAAGCCAACTGTACTTTACTGAAAATATCTCAAGGGAAAAACCCCATCTGCTTTCATCTTTAAAACTGCAGTAAGAGCAGGGGGGGGATCTCTTCATCTAAGCTTGTTGGTTTTTTCAAATCTATTTTACCATGATAAAATCTTCCTGAACTCAGGAATTAATTGCCTCTCTTTTATGATAATCTTCCTCTATAGAAATACAGCTTATTCAAAGTATTTAGTTTTTTTTAATGGTTTGACCTTTCCAATCCTTGAGAGATATTAATGACGCATTTTTCTGGATTCAAGTTGTATAATTTGTTAAATTAAATTCATATCATGACATTAATGCAAGGCTGTATTTATTTGTAGCCAGAAGAAGACGATGACACTCAAAGTAGTGCAGGTGATTCACCTACAGGTAACATTCTGTACATTTCCAAAATGTATTTACTGCCTGATTCCATTTTTTTTGTTCTAAGTAGGATAATTGGAATTATTACTGTAGAAAGAAATAGTCTTTCATTGGATCCTTTTACCTCAACATCTTTATGCTCTGATGATATAGGGAAATGCTTTTAAGAAAATGATTGATGATTGCATGATAATGAGGAAGTTGTCATGTGAAGCCCACATGCACAACATTGAGATTGGATTCATTTGTCCACATAAGAGGATGACAATATGAGGAGGAACTTGTTAACAAAGTTTGGCATTATTGTATTTCATTTATGTGCATAAGGCCAAATATGCCCCCCAGAAGTCTTAGGTGTGGTCTCTGAAACAGTTCCTGAAGTTGTCCGGAAACTGTTTAAAGTCTAAATTTGAACTGTATTTGAATGCAGTTTATTGTCTACTCCAGAGCGTGCTGTGATATTCTCAGGTGAATGATGCTATGTAAAAGCCAACTATAGTTTACTAAAAATATCTCAGAGGAAACCGAGTTAAAATTTAATGAAACATTAAACATTCTCATTACATTAATTTACATGTATACTATGCCATTCACTTTTGCTTGAGCAACATCATGCAAAATACAGCAAAATAATGTAAAGTAGCAACTAAAGAAAAGAATTGAAAGAGATAATGAAAAAGAAAAAAATCTATATGTATTTACATCACCACTATTCACTATACCTCCTCCTATTTTTGCATGCTTACAAACTTTGCTTTAATGACAGTCTTCAACCACAATTATATACTATTTTGTATAGAATCGTACATAATCTTTCCTTCTTTAAACTTCTCACTTGTCTTCTTTTGAGGATGTTTTTTCAACGCAACCCCTTATTCTTTCTCTCTATATAATCAAACCATTTCTGTGGTTTCTTTCATGCTGGTCAATCATTTTTATATAAGTACACATTCATTCACTTGCCATTTTTTCATGATTCTATTCTTGTTTAACCTATACACTTCTTAAATATCCCATTCCCACTGCATTAAATTTTTGTGTCTTTGCCCTGTTCTCAATTCCATAAAAAGTTGCATATCCTGCTGTGTGAGAAAATTGTAGTGGCATCTGGCCAATTTGGTCCAGGTGCAGTTTTCACACATACATTTATCAATTTGCATACTGCTCCATAATCTAATCACAGTACTTTCAACATACTGTATCTCCAGTTCTACCATTTATACCCATAGTCTTACAGTTTTTAAACATTTTCATTGCATTTAGGGTTCCTCATTATTTTTCAATTTATATTCAACTTAAATTTATAGCATTCCTTTTAATCCCATTCTACAACATACCAGTGCAGATCTCTAAAGCATTCCCTCGCTTTACTTTCATTCCAAGTCATTTCATCATTTTTATTCTTAGTTCCATTCATTCTGCTGCTTATGGTAATCACCTTGCATTTTCTTTGACATCGTAACTGTTCCTTGCATTCTTTAACTACATTCTTTGCAATTTCCTTGTTATTTATATACAGTTTATACAACATCTTTCACACTCATTTTTTGCATGTCATTTTGTTGCATGACTTTTTTTCTTCACAGTTTTTTTCACATCTTTGTTCCACCAAGCATCCTTGTTCATACTTCTATTATAATGTATATTTGGGTCTCCAAATCGCCTCATAATGTTTCCTGTACAGTACGCTCTCAATTCATTTCCACCATTCATTCATATCATTTTATGGAATCAGTAATATCTTCTCCTAGATACCTTCTTTCCTAGTTTCAGACAGACCCATACTCATGACTGTTCACTCTTATATTTCAGGTTACAATACAGGTAGTCCTTGACTTACAACTACAATTAAGCCCAAGATTTCTGTTTTCAAAAGGGGCATTTGTTAAGTGAGTTTTGCCCCATTTTACAATCTTTCTTGCCACAGCTGTTAAGCAAATCATTGCATTTGTTAAGTTAGTAATACAGTTGTTAAGTGAATCTGGCTTCCCCTTTGACTTTGCTTGTCAGAAGGTCTCAAAAGGTGAATGCATGACCCCGGGACACTACAACAGTCATAAATTTGAGTCAGTTGCCAAGTGTCTGAATTTTGATCACATGACCATGGGGATACTGCAAAAGTCGTAAGCGTGAAACATGGTCATAAGTCATTTTTAATGCTGTTGTAACTTTAATTGGTCATTAAATGAACTGTTGTAAGTCGAGGACTACCTGTACTATGGTCATTAAGAGATAAGCTCATCTGCTCATCACTGCTTTGGTTGATTGTAGCTTTAATGTAATGCCTAGTAAAACAGGTTACTAGTCTTACTTTTACCTACTGTGCTTAGTGGCACAACCCTCCAAAAGCCAAATATAGAGGACAGCTTAATGTTGTTATACAGGAGTTTCATATACCTGTTTGCTCTTTGTGTAGTGCATCAGTACCCTCTTTAGCTGGGGGAGCACATAGCAGCCAATGATACAGTGAGTCAATTGTATAATTTAATTTAATTCTATTTTAACTTTTGTAGTTTTGTACTTTTATTATCTGCCCTGTTCACCGCCCTGAGTCCCTAGGGAGAAGGGCGGTATAAAAATTTAATAAAAACTAAAAACTAAACTAAACTAAACTAAAATAGCATTTCAAATGGGAAACTGTAGTTTAAGAAACAAGAAAGATTTCTTTAAATGGACATGCAACAAGAGGAAGTAGGGAGGGGAAATGAATTAGAATACAGTTAAGTCTATATCATCATAATATATTGAACAAGGCTCATTATATCTGAACCATGTCATAGAACTTTGTCTACCAGAAAACAGTGGAATAACTCCCTAATATAACTGTAATTCTAGCTTTGAAGAAATCATGTACAGAAGGTTGCTCTTGCTCTTTGTGTACATCTCACCAGCCAATCATCAGTGACCTACTAAATGATGAGGACTTGCTGTATATGATGAGGATCAAATTGGATCCATCCCACCCGACAGTGAAAAACTGGAGAAACTTTGCAAGCAAATGGGGAATGACTTATGATGAGTTGTGTTTCCTGGAACAGAAACAACAGAGTCCCACCTTGGAATTTTTGTTACGGAACAGTGACAGAACTGTGAAGCAGCTGATTGATCTCTGTAAATTATATCAAAGAGTTGATATTGAGAAAATACTGCAGAAGTGGGTGGAGAAGGAATGGCCAAAAAGAGGCCATGGGGCCTATCAGAAAAACTTATAAAGGAGAAAAAATGACAATGGTGGAAAACGAAGAATAATGGGGTTTGATTGACTTCTGGTATACACACACACACACACACACAATTACTAGGGAAAGGACAACATGCTTATTTTTACAGCATAAACTACTTACTCTTTGTAGTGATAAGGATGACCTTTAATTATGAATCAAGTCAATGTCTTTCATAGATGTCAAAATCTACAGTACTCAGATTTTCGAAGCAAAAAGAGAACAATGAAAATTATCAGCATGCTATAGAGGATAGCTGCATAATCTGTTACTTCTGTTTAGCAGTCTTTGTCCTGTATTTCTCTCTGACTGGAAATTGTATAGAAATTAAAAATAGGAGGGAAAAAGAAGGTCCTCTTCGAGGAATAATCCAAGCCTGTACCTGTGCACTTAGTCTTGTTCCACCCCTTTCCAGGTTGCCTTTGTTCATGAACAAACCAGCAGAAGATACCGCAAATCAGAACTGGGATATTCTCATATGACTGCATCTGGAAGGGAGAATCTTTATACTCAAAGATATATATGAACAGTTCAGAAATAAACCATACATTTTGAATTATACACTATAGGAATATAGTATCAGCAGTTGGCATTGTTGGGCATCTTTTGAAGGGGAACAATTCTAGATATTGTGGCACCTCCTATGATTATATTTAACTCTTGAATAGCCATGCTATTGCACAGAGTGCACTGTTACTGCTTTTCTGTATATAATTTTGATAAGCTGATAGTCACATGATTCACTTGCTCAATGCCTTCCTATCAGACTTTTCTCTTGCTTTGGTAATATTATTAGTTTCCTAAGGTCTGTAGCTATAATACGGTAATTATTTCTTTTTGGAGACTTGCAATACCTGGTTGTTGTGATGTTCACTACCACTCAACCAACTGTGCATAAGTGTTGTTGAAATGTATAGAAAGAAATGATTGTAATACAATGAGAAAATATACTCTGTTACAATACTCTATTACAATACTCTATATTATTATTGTGCATATAATTTTTTTTCAATTTTGGTGTGCCCTAAAATTTGGCATCCTAGGTGACAGCCAAAATAGGCAATTGCCAAACCTCCCCGGCTTGTTGCCATTTTCCTGCTATCTCTGAGTGATGAAAGTGAAGAATTCACACAAACACACACTTCCCAGTCCAAATTGAAACCAGAGAGATAAGACAAGTATATGGATTTTCAAATTATCTATCATTCATTAGGGATGAACCATATCATTAGGGATCACTCAAATTTTTCCTCTTCTGAGATGATTGATAAAAAAGCTGATCTTTTAATGTTTGCAGCAACCTGTGTTTCAATTCATTTAATAATTTTAGAGAAACTATGATACGCAGCATACTAATTAAGTGTATTTGTGCCACATAAAGCATCACATTTTAAGACAAATAGTATTCTGAGCAGTGTGTACGTAAATCACAGAATTATCAAGAGCCAATCCTTGATGGGTGATTTTTTTTTCAGAGTATGCAGAATCTCTATCTGCCTTTGAATTGAAGTGGTTAGATCTCAAATGTGGATAATATATTAAAATATTTTAAGAGTGATTATGTTAATTGGAATTGCTCATTCCCTCTAGCATTTAGAAAATATGTTCAAACATGTTTTCAGAGACAGTTTGAGAACTAGTGCTACTCCAGGGTGTTACAAAGCACTTATCTTCTCTACAATATTATAATATTAATTTTACAGATACCCTGGCAATATTATTATTATTATTTAATTCCATTTTTATCCCGCCCTTCTCCGAAGACTCAGGGCGGCTTACAAGCTTAGCAGTAGCCTTCATTCTATGTATATCACTTGGCATAGTGAATACACTTTGGTTTATATAACACACAATAATGTGGGCAGAAAGCCAGCTCAAAGTTAAACTCAGACATTGTTTGATCTCATTACAAATAACCATAAAATGCAAGTAAAACACTATATGCCAAAATGTAAAAGAGTTGCACAAATGCTTTAGAATACAGCTTATGAGAAAATGTGAGTTCAAGATCTTCATTGTAAGGCATTCACTCCTAAAATCTAAACTCTTAAATGTACTTCCTAACAAGCTTCTATCTCAAGTATGAAGAGACCTGGGTTTTCAGTTGAAATATCATTTTCAAACAAGATAAGCTCTGTAAAGTGTCACTGAAAACTGGACTAAAAATGCTGCTATCAGTAAGAATACTTATGGGGAATTGAACTTTTAGGCTGTTCTACTAAACACAAGCATACGTAATTGTAACACATGTTTTTATAGTTTTAGCTTTTTAGAGATATGCTTGAAAATTAAGCCATTTCTATTACTGGGATTCTGATAGTACGCTGAATTTTAAAACTTCTAATTTTGTTAATATGTTCCTTTTTTGTAATGGATCTGAGTTCAAAGCATTTGTACGTATGTATCATCAATCTGTTATGTTTGTTACATGTTTTGATACTCAGTTTTGGAAGAAAAAATTTTTCATCCCGTTTTTATTTTTATTAAGAGCGTTATTGTTACTTTTTAAAACTACTTTGTTGTAATTATTTAAGACATGCATTTCAGTCATTAAAAGACTAATGTCAGAAGATGTGCAACCCTAGAATTTATTTAGGATATTGTGGGGTTTATTAAAATGAATGTCTGTGAATTCAGAGTTTTACTTTCTCACTGAGAATAGAAGTCTTTCCCTCCTTGTATAACAATTACAAGCAAAAGAGCTCTTTAAATTGCAGTAGCCATCTACAGACTTCGGTCTCTTCTTACTACAATATATATGCTGCCATACCTTATGACCAATCACTTCTGGTTGTTTTATTTCATCTCAGAGAAGACAGTCAGATATTGTTTTAAAGCGCTTAAGTCATTCCATTACAAGCTCTTTCAGTGAACTGTCCATTGGTTTACTTTCACAAAGAATGAATGCCAGTATTTTAAAACCAAGCAGATCCTATACAGAGAGACAGCATGATAGATTCCCTTCCCTTCCTTCCCCCTCCCCTTCCTTTCCCCTTTTGCAATGTTTGCTTTTTTAAAAAAGAAATTTTTCTTCTCCATTGAATCCACAATATTAGGTAAACATCAAATCAACACACATTTCAAATCAAGCTGTGAAATAATATACCCTGTAACATAATGACACATATCCAAAGTGTTGCCTTTACCTTATTTCCAAAAGTTATGCAAGAAATCTGTGTGCATGTACATCTCCAAGATTTATCCCTGGTTATATAAGATGTTAAATCTGCATCTAAAGTGCAAGAATATATCAACACTGGGTACTCTAGTCTAGATGAATTTAGATTTACATTAAAAACTAAACCTTGGAATTGACAATGTTCCTAGCAGGGATTGCATCACATGTCTTGCTCAGATTCCTGGCCCACCTGCATGTATTTTCAAACATCTGCCCATCCCAGCAGAAGGAAATTACAATCATCAGGTGTTAACTTCCTAATTATTTCGGTGTCATCCAATTTCCTAATTGGAGTTTGTTTGGGTTATAGTTAATTCATAAAATTTCGGCTGGTGACTTTGCTCTGACTCCCAACAAGCAGTTCTAACTTCACTGTTTATTGTCATTGACCTTCAGAGGTCAGACAAGACCAGACAAGGAAAGTACTGTGTAATATAAAGACCTCTTCAAGTTTTTGTTTATGTATCTATGAGCTATAAAACAAAAACAGGATTGGTATTCCAATCTGTAGTTGCATAGATTATTGCCATAGCCATTTGACAGAGACTGTAAAAGTTAGTTTTGTTATACTTTATTTCTCCTTGAACACACTATAGTATGTGTGAATAATATTTTTGAGAGTTTGCTTGTATTCTTACTACAATCTGTTACTGAAATGTACTTATGAAATTAAAATAATTTATTAAAATAATTAGTGTGTTTATGAACAGCTGTGCCACTATAGCATGCTGACTAGGTAGGAAAACCCATGAAACTTATTTGCTTCAAAATTAAGCATAAATGGCCTAAAGAAGATGACTCATCCCACCTACTGATGAATTGTAGTACTGTAATGCATTAAGTATTTAGACATGTCAAGTAAGCATTATTTCACAGGTTTGAATGGATGGAGAACCCAATATATTTTGCTGCCGAGATGAAGGGTAAGTTGATTCCTCTCCTTCAATAGAAAGAAAGTTCCTTGGACTAGCTGTGGCAATAGATGTATCTTCCAAAATGAGGGTGACACCCGATGATAGCCAACCCTGAGTACTCCTGCAAGAATGCATTCATCTTATTCTGACAAATAAAGTTCACTATTTTTCTTCTTTCTACTATCCTTTTCTATATTAGAAACCTTTCTGTATTAGAAAAAAGTTTAGACATCTTCACTGGCTTATTTTGCAAATAAAATGATTGGGAGATTGTTTCAAGGTCCTTGGGAAAAATTCATAGAATAAAAATGAAAATCAAGTGAACATAAATAAGAAAATTTGAAAATAAGAAATAAGAAAAAAAAGAGCCTGGTGCAAAGAAGAGCAACTAAGATGATTAAGGGCCTGGAGACAAAAACATATGAAGAACAGTTGCAGGATTTGGGTATGACCAGTCTAGAGAAAAGGAGGGATGTAATAGCAGTATTCCAGTATTTGAGAGACTGCCACAAAGAAGAGGGGGGTCAACTTATTTTCCAAAGCACCAGAAGGCAAGACAAGAAAAAATGGATGGAAACTAATCAAGGAGAGAAGCAAGCTAGAACTAAGGAGAAACTTCCTAATAGTGTGGACAATTAACCAGTGGAACAGCTTGCCTTCAGGCTTGTGGGTGCCTAATCACTGAAGATTTTTTAAGAAAAGATTGGACAGCCTATATCTGAAAGGCTATAGGATCTCTTGCTTGAGCCAGGGGTTGGACTAGAAGACCTCCAAGGTCCCTTCTGATTGATTAATTCTGGGTTGATCAATGATTCATTGGATTGTTTTCTTGACTCTTCACGGTATTTCCAGGAGTCTTCTCCAACACCTAACTTCCAAGGCGTCAATACTCTTCCCATTTTCCTTCTTCGAAGACCTAGACTAGACCATTGCGAATTTGGTTAAATCTTCTCCCAGAACCGGTCAAAGGTTACGCAAATTGCTTTCCGAACGCTGTTCCTTTAAGTGTGGGAGGCGCGGGTCTTGGTGGGATGATGTCATTGGTCGCGCTTTGTGAACCAGGAAAAGGAAGAATGCCGAGGCACCATTTTAAAACGTTAAGATCGGTAGCATGATAAGTGCGAGGTGAAAACAGCCGCTGCAGTTTTGGCCGGAAGGCGAAGAGTGCGCGCCACAGATGCGGAGGTGAGTTAACTTGAGGGCATCCGCAGTAGAGCAGCTGCAGAGAGTTAAAAGCAAACAGATACAGCTGAAGCGTAGCCAGTGACTTACCTGCTTTGGATGAGCGGATGGGAAGGCGAATCAAGTCAAGGGAAATTTTAGAAAATATCGTGGACCGTGCGCCATCCAGTGGAAATTAAAATCGGCTGGTCTCGTGAGTTGGATGGAGTCCGGGGTCTGCGTGAAATTAGCTGGAATTTAAAAATCACTTCTGCTAGGGCCAGCAGGATGAGACAAAAGCAAAAAATTTTCAGAATTAGTCTGTTCGTTTAATTTATGAGGAACCAGCCCGGTTTGGGTCTTTGAGACGTGTTTTTTATGTGGATTTTTGCTTGGCTGTGATTAGGCACTGGGGCACCCATCTCTTCAAAAAACGTATTGGCAGCAGAGGGTAGTGGTTGTAATTTTCCCCCGTTATTTGTTAAGTAAGATATAGAATTATTGCAATAGCAGAAATGCAGTGGCTGCAAGAGTGTGGAATTACTTAGTATTATTTTATCCATTTACCATGGACGCGGCTAGTGCACAACAATCCTATAGTTTAGTCGGATATTATCCAGTCTCTTGATACTATATGGTTATTTTTTAAAAAAGAAAATGAATGAAGGGGCTTGGCTGGAAAATTCACTAAAGTACCTATCTTGTTTATTAAAAATCAGAGTAGCCTTTTAAGAGAGCCAGAAGAGTTTACTGGGCATCTCCCTTGGGGCTAAAATGATGCAGCACCACATACTGTAGTTCCTCACGAGTTATTTTGATAGTGTATTGTGGTAAAGAAGAAGTCTTGCATTGATGCAAAATAGCCTGTAGAGCTGAGTGTGGAGAAGTCAGTGAATATTAACCATGCCTAAAATCTAGTGTTTTTTTTTAAATTAAGACTCTTGATTATAATAATAAATGGAACAAAAACTAAACTTAAAGAAAATAGAGAGGAATAAAAAATGCAAGGAAAAAGAAAGGGAACAAATTAGGAAGTTCCTGAAAAATCAACAGGGATGGAGCCAGCCACATGTGGGGGAGGGGTGCGAGGAGAATGGGTGACATGTCAGAAAGGGGGGGGCTCCTCCTAGTGTTGCCTCCAAACTCAGGCACCCTGAGTTTGGCATGGAACTGATAAGAACTTGACCCCTGAATTTGAGAGTGGCATTTATCTTTGCAAAGGGACTTTGTTCATCCAAAAATACAAATCAAGTATAACAGCCAAAGCAAAAAGCACTAAGGGTGTGTGTGGGGGGGGGAATCAAGTCTTCTGCAAAAACAAACAATACATTCCTTTGATATATGCTACAATCAGAAAGCAAGTGATCAAACACTTAAGACACTGATTACATGTGAGACTTGAATAATACAAAATATTGATTCTAGATAACATTCCACAAGTGGCAAATTTATGGTTTACTTTACTTTTTCCCAGCTGGTTTGTACCTTTCTTAAGATTTACAAGTATATTCAAGGAATTTCAGTATACACTTTGCTGTTCTGAAGCTGCTGAAAGAGCAAGTTCTTGTATGCCAAAAGAAATGACCTAGAGAAAAGAGGAAAATGTGCTTTTTAAAAGTTAAAAAAAGAGTCCTAGACTGCCATGTTAAAAAAGCTAATGCCATCTTTTAAAATGCTAATAGAAGCCTAAGATTTGAGGCAGCACTGCATCCTGTCAAGTGTGGCTCCCTGGCAGACAGGATACTGTATCATATATTTTCTGCTGGATCTGATGGGATGGGCAGAAGTGGGAGAGATGGTCCCTCAAATAACCCAGTCCTATGCCATGAGGGGCTTTAAATGATAAAAATCAACACCTCGAATTGGATCCAGAAGCCAAGTGTGACATGCAAAGAGTAAAGCGCAAAGAGTAGACATGTAATATTTGCCATTCTAGGAACACATATAACTGCTCCCATTTCATGTATGACATGGCAATTAGAGAAGATAATGGGCGTGTGGAGGAAAACCACACTGATTCTTTTAAGAAAACTGTGTTCAGAGTTGTACTAGTGGCAGTGGCGACTTTTTTCTTTGAGTTCTTTGCTGAGCTTTTGCTGGGTATTTTAAAAATATCTCTCCTTGGAACTATTTCAGACAGATGCTTTAGAATTCCATTTGTCAAGAGACAGCAGCCCACACTGATTGAAAGGCTAGGATTTTTAGGTGACTTGTCAACTCTGTAGCTTAATATTGGAATGTTAAGCCTTCTGGAGTAGTTTACATTTGTTCTCCTTTATACTTTATACTCAAAGGTAACAGTTTTTTCTACCATATTCTCTTTCCAAACATTTCCTTTGTATCCCCTTTAATGGTTCTTTCAACATATTTACGTATACAGTTATGTTCACTTAAAACTTAGCTCTCTACAACTTTACCTTTCAGATATTGTTTGCAATTGGATCGTACAGAGCCTAAAAACCTCTAAGGCTGAGAAGACAGAAAAATGATGTCTTTGGACAATTTTCACAGGACAATCCGGAGCCCAGTGATTATCTCTTCTTCCTTGTTGATCCCATTCAATCTTAAGACAGGGGATTTCTGAAGTGAGAGGTTGGGGAAAGACGAGAAGAAAAAGTGTGGCTAAGCTGCAAGAGAGTTTCCATGCAGAGCAGAAAAATAGACTTTGAATCCTGCCTGCTCAAATATGTTTCCCCACTGTTCGGTTTAGAACAGTTTTAGGTCTCAAACCTTAATCCAGCTTCTACACTGATGACTTGTTTTATGCGGCTTATTGTAAAACTGATTTGATTATACTGATTGCCTTGAAATCAGATATTTACAATGAAGGTCCGTGTCAATGCTGTCTTGCATATGTGTTGCTGCACACAGCTGCCTAATTTTGCTTGCATGTCTAACTCCTTATTGTCATCAGTTGAATGAAGATGAGTGGCTCACGTCAGAGAATTGTCCATCTTGCATATTCACATCTTGATTAAGAGATTCTGAATCTTGGGAATTATCCTTAGGAAGAGATTGTCTGAACTAACTAAATTGATAGAGCATGATTTTACTAATTATTAGGTTTTCTAAAAAATGGAACATTGTGAAAAAATGATTTTTCCCTTTAAGTAGCAAGATTAGAAATTACATATCCTCTCTTTTTAAAATAGGTTGTTCCATATGCTGGGACCTTAATTGATGATCTTTCACCTGGAGATCTTGTAATAATACATGGATTTGTTCCTGAAGATTCAGAGAGGTAAAATTAAAAATAAATGTTCTATTAAAAGCTATTGTGTAAGGATATTACAGGCAAGCACCATATATATTTGTTCATTTATTAAACCTTTTGAGGAATGTTAAACTTTCCTTACAATAATGATTGTCAGTTGATATTAGTGTTCTGTCCCAGCCTATGTGAGTCCTTGTTATACTCACAAGGAGAAACCCCTCTTCCAAGAAACAGGCAGGAACCGCAAGAAAAAAATAACCCCTTTTATTCTCACAGACCTGAGTCAATGTCCAAAGCAAACACAGTCCACAGAAACTTGATCCTCAACAGAACGGTTACCTTCGGCAACCAGCACCTCCCACACCTTCCCTTTTATCATTCAGCCAAGGCATGGCTTCCTAATGCCTTCTCCTTTGCCTTTGGAGCCACCCCATTGCATTCCTCTGTCCAACTCACTTCTCTTGCCTGCACTCTCGTGCATCTTGGATTTGTTCCAACTGTTCTTCATCACTGTCCAACTCAGGCTCCCAGCACAGTTGTGTCTCAGCCTGAGCGTGAGTAGAGGGACCAGGCTCCTTGTCCAACTTCCTTAGACTCTAATGTCACTCCAGGCCCCTCCTCCTCATCTGATTCCTCAGAGTCAGCTGCTGCATCCACTGGCTGGTGAGGAATCACAACAATTAGACCACAAATTTGCTGGTGAAAGTGTTTACATTATTTTGTTGAACCAGTCCACAAACTTATATTTGCCTGGATAAAATAATTGATTTTAGTACTGTATTCAAGAGACTATGTTATAACATTAGATAAGAAATATAAATATAAAAAGAAATATGCAACACTTAGAAAATGTTTCTAAGATATATCTAAATATGTAATAATTTTTCAAAATATTAGCTAGAGCTCGGGTGCCACGTAACAGAGTGAGCGCCTGTTACTCGTCCCAGCTTCTGCCAACCTAGCAGTTCGAAAGCACGTAAAAATGCAAGTAGAAAAATAGGGACCACTACGGTGGGAAGGTAACAGCGTTCCGTGCGCCTTTGGCGTCTAGTCATGCCAGCCACATGACCACGGAGACGTCCTCGGACAAGCGCTGGCTCTTTGGATTTGAAACGGAGATGAGCACCGGCCCCTAGAGTCGGAAACGACTAGCACGCATGTGCGGGGGAACCTTTACCTTTACTATGAAATTGCTCTGTAGAATGGACATAGCCATGAATGTGGTATTTTAGGGATGTCCATGGTCTAGAATAGGGGTGTCAAACTGCAGGCCCGCGGGCTGGACGTGTCATCAGGAAACTGCGCCCACCCCATTGCTCCGATATGTTGTGCGACGTCACGAGTTTGACATGTCTGGTCTAGAAGAAAACTCTGGCCACTTGTTGGATATATTCCATATTAGAAATTAGAAACAATGCTTCTAAATCCTATATACACCTCTTTGAAGATGTCATCATGAGTCTGGTATGGAATGAATGTTCCTGCTGATCCTGCTCAAAATTCTAAGCTCATATAACAGGAGTGGAATAAGGAGATAGCAGCTTTAAGTTTCTCCATTTCCAGAGATTATTTGCTGCTTCAACAAAGATGGCATTGACTCCAGTGTGTTTGACTTTACTAGGTTCCAGGTGGACTTTCAGTGTGGCAACAGTACAAAACCTCGTGCTGATGTAGCCTTTCATTTCAACCCTCGGTTCAAAAGATCCGGTTGCATAGTTTGCAATACCTTGCAGAAAGAAAGATGGGGCACAGAAGAGATCATTTATGAGATGCCTTTTGAAAAAACAAAGCCTTTCGAGATAGTTTTTATGGTTCGCCATGATAAGTTCCAGGTAAATCGCTCAGATTTAATTATTTAATCAGCCAGTTAGTAATACCAGTTCAATAGGTCTTGTATAACTGCAACTATATACTGAGCTCCCATTGGTTTCAACAGGTTAAGTTTAAGTTTAGGCTAAGTTACTTTGATTCCACTGGGAGTACTAACTACATTTATCTAACTTTTACTTTCTTGATTAGATACTTTCTGGATCAATGCTCTTAATATTGCATTTATTTAGCTTACCGTATATATCCCACATTTTGGCTTTTTAATAACTTGCAAGATACCTAACAAAACATTCAAATAAATTTAATCCAATGGAATTGAAAACTAATTACCGTAGATCACTGCTAGCAACAAAACAGCAAACAGAAAAAATGTGCATCCCACCCCATAACTCTGCAATCAAATCCCAACATAAAACAAATTTGTGTCTGTTGATGGAAGGATAAAATTCTCTTATACTGTTCTTTAAAGTTTGAACTGATGTGGCAATGGTTGTGGGTAAAAGGGGTGGAGGTCGTGGTATAAAGTTCAGAAAGATTTTTCAGGTTTTTTTTAGAGTACAGTATATATAGCATCCATGTAAGAATAATATATTTCACAATGAATAGCACTCTTGAGTATGGCTTCTAGATGCAGGTGGATGGGAACAAAAGGCATTTTCTTCCCTGCAAGTACCTACTCCTCCTATCTTGCACTACTGGCTGATGTGTTAAATAATGCTGTTCCTAATATGCTAGAGGTGGTCTTAACCACTAGGGATTAGTGCAAAGGCACATTCTTGATTCACTAGAGATGAGCAGGCTGCATGTGGCTACAGCCTTCCAGCTGTGAGCTCAAGAGCCTTTCAAAGATAACAAACTTTTTCAGAAAATGGGTGCTTCAAGTCTTGCAAAGGCAAGTGAGATATAAAGGGACCTTCCCTCCAAAGTTGGAATCCCCTCCAGAGTTGGATTGTCTTTTTTTTTCTTCCGCTGTCAGAGGTTTTGCTGTATTAGCCTTACAGTCATCAATTGTTCCTGTTATCCTGTCAAGCTAAAAATAGGTTCGAAAAGTTTAGTTTAGTTTAGTTTAGTTTATTATATTTGTATACCGCCCTTCTCCCAAAGGACTCAGGGCGGTGAACAGGGCACATATAAAAATACAAAATACAAAAATTAAAAAGAGAATTAAATATTGTAGAATCACCAACCACACCCATTCTGGACTTCATGTTGGTCAGAAGAAATGTATTGCAACCTTCAAACAAAAGGCTGTTTGTCTCATCTTTAAATCATAGTTTGCAAAACAGTGGCTAAATTACCGTCAAAAATGAAAGGCTGCTTTTCATGAAATGCCTTAAGATGCCTTTGATTAATTTACTTTACTTTACTTTTATTAAATTTGTATACCGCCCTTCTCCCAAAGGACTCAGGGCGGTGAACAGGGCATATATAAATAACAAATACAAAAATTAAAAAGGAATTAAACAAGTGCCCAGTTAAAAAATACAATAACAATAAAAGACCCATTAAAAACCCTAACGTTCCCCATCAGGCCAGACCAGCTAGTTCAAATAAGTGGGTCTTCAGACCGCGCCGGAAGGAGCGAAGGTCCGATGCCATCCGGAGCTCAACCGGCAGTTGGTTCCATAACGCCGGGGCGCCCACAGAGAAGGCCCTCCCCTGGGGGCCACCAGTCGACATTCCCTGACCGGAGGCACCCTGAGGAGGCCCTCTCTGTGGGAACGCACAGGGCGGAGGGGAGTTTTAAAAATAATCTGCTATCTAAACTATTTTTATCAGTGCTTCCATATAAAATGTTCACATTTTAGCTGGCTGTTTTTTACAGGTGTCAGTTAACAGAAAGCATTTGTTGCTGTATAAACATAAGATTAATCTGGAAAAAATTGACACTCTTGCAATATCTGGAAAAGTGAAAGTTACATTGATTGGATTTGTTTCCAACAAGGTGAGTTATTACAAGAGACAGTCTGTTACTTTGACATTGCTCTAAAATATAAAATATTTATTCTATTTCTTATAACATTCTGTTGGTATGCATGGTATAAATTCATGATGTGAATAGAATGGATTGAACCATTCACTTTATAAATAGAATTATTAATTGGAACATGCAGCTTGCCCACATATTCAGTATAAGGAGCCGTCTTGATGTGAAAGATCAAATTATAGCAATAGGATGTAAATAAAAGCCTTTATGAAGAAATTAACAACATTCTGCATTTTTTATTTTTACATTGTAAATGTGGATATTATAAACAAAAAAGATATCAAAAGCAAATATGTAAATATTTTTAAAATATACCATATTTTATATTTTATATACAATTGAACAGAGTACAGGTAGTCCTCGACTTACGAACACAATTGAACTCAAAATTTCTGTTGCTATATGGAGACATTTGTTAAGTGAGCTTTTGCCCCTTTTCACAACTTTTCTTGCCATTGTTGTTGAATGAATCACTGTGGTTGATAAAGTTGGTTGTTAAGTGAATCTGGTTTTCCCATTGACTTTGCATGTCAGAAAGTGGCAAAGGTGATCACATCACACACCACACACACACACACACACACACACACACACACACACACACACACACAGAGGACTCTGCAGCCGTCATAAATAGGAATCGGTTGCCGAGTGTCTGAATTTTGATCATTTGACCTTGGGGATGCTGCAATGGTCGAATGTGTGAAAAGTGGTGATAAGTCACTTTTTTCAGGGCCATTGTAACTTTGAATGGTCACTAAACAAACTGTTGTAAGTCGAGGACTGTAATAAGTTTCACACTGAAGGTTTTTGTTTCCCTCCTAAGCAGCTCAAAATCACAAGTGGGCTAGGCAAACAGCTGTCACTAGCGGATTCCTTTCACCGAATTCCTCAGTGTATGCCTGCTATATTCTCTTGGAATTTGTTCCTCTCTAATGAATGCAATCACAAACATTTATTTCCTTCTTGCTAATTATTCTAATTATTATTATTGCTAAGATTTGGTGTTTTATCCAGCTTCCTCATTAATTGAGCTCTGGAAACGTTCCCTGTTGCTTGGGCTTACCTGGTTGTTAGGGATTGTATCTTTTAAAGGAAAGGAAAGCTGCAGTGAAATCATAAAAGCACAGTTGTGGTCTTGTGATTTTCACCGAGCAACCACTTTGCTTAGTGACCGAGTCTCTGGAACCAATTGTGATTGCTGAACAAGGACTACCTGTGTTCAGATATCACAATTCATGTCAGCATTTAATTATATATCTTATGTTGATCAAGATTCTCAAGGATCCATAAACATGGGAAATGTATTTTTAAGTGTACTATTTTGTTCTCTCATTTTACATTTAAGACTCTCTCTTTTTCTATACAGGAAGATGTACCTAATAGCTCACAGCTTGTAAGTATCTTTCTAAATACAAACCGCTAGAACATGCTACAGAATGAAAATGAACATAAAAGGGCATGAACTTTTTTTTAATCTTGATGTAAACTTTTTCATTACAAAGCTATATGCACGTGGGAGGGACTAGGGCATAGCTGATTTATGATTTGCCATCCCTCTGACAAGACTCAGTGACTGGGTTCAAAATTCTGCTAAACCATGGTTTATTGAATAACTCATTCTACACGCTGTATAAACCAAAAAAGTGCTCATTTAGCAAACAGCAACGGCTGCATTCAAATTGTCCTTCAGGGCAGTTTCGTTTGATAGTTTTCTGCAATTGTCATTTGCAATGGCCACATTAGAGTTCCCTGGAGTTAATACATAGAATTGTGACCTTGAAGATCATCTAGCGATCTGCTTTGTGAAGAGTCTGTTAAAGCAGCTGAGACAGATGTTTGTCCAGTTTCTGTTTGAAGTGCTCCAACTAAAAGAACATTTACTGAGGCAACCTATACTGCCAGTTAAGAGTTCTTCCTATTGGTTTATTCCTCCTAACATCTAACCGGAATCAATTTCCCTGTGGTTTCCACCCAATGATCTAGTATCTTGCTTTACAAGGCAATAGAGAACAAATTTACTCCCTCCTTTATATAACAGTCTTTTAGATAGACTGCCATCATATTTTCCCTTACTCTTCCTATGCAGTTCCTTTAAGTCCTGCAGACAGGACTTGGTTTTCAGTTCCTTCACCATTTTGAGGGCCTCCGTTGAATTTATTCCAAGACTTGTTTGCTAATGTGCTTTATAGCTGTGGTGCCCAGAAATGGACACAATGTTCCAAATGTTGTCTGACTAAAAAGAGTAGGACCATCGTCAACTTGGGCCTTTCCCTTTTTTCTTTCTCTTACCTTTTTCAGGTGCAGGCATTCATATTTCTCTGTCAAATTTTATCCTGTGTGTTTCAATCCACTAATCATGCCTGTCAAGATTGTTCGAATCTTCTCTAAACCACTTCGGTTTTTTTTACATCTATATTATTAGATAATCTTCAATTCCCCTCACCTAGGTCATTAATGAAAATGTTGAATAGCACAGGACCCAAGATAGGGCCTTCTGGCCTTCTACTCTATACTACTTTCCAAGCTAATGTGGAATTATTTATGAATATTCTCTTGTGTGGTCATTTGGCCAGTTACAAATCTATCTAACAATTGCACATCTGTTGCATTTTATTATTTCACTAATGAGGATCACAAGAGAGAATTTGTGTAGTGCTTTATTGAAGTCAGGGTATATTATCTCTATTGCTTTCCCCCTCTTGTTGAAAAAGAGATAAGCATAATTTGTTTATGATAGACCCAGTTAGACTCTTGATAAATTGTTGCTTTCCTATCCAAACATTCACAGATCTGCTGTCCCTTGGGCACAATCCTTGAACCGATTATTGCAGATTGCAAGTTGAGAGGTCTATAGTATCCTGTCCTCTTTCTGAAGGTGGGGACAACACTTGCTCTGCATCAACCTTCTGATATTTGCCAGTCCTTTATCCTAATATTCCCTCTTGAATATTACAGTTCTACAAACGCCTCTGCTAGTTGCTTCAGTACTTTTAAGATGTAAACCAGGGATTTTTTAAAAAAATTCAGGCTGTGGAGCCTGTTAGTGAAGAAAAAAAATTCCAGCACTCTGATCAAGAGACAGAAAATTTCTAGTGATAAAAAAATCGGCTGTTCAAAAATTCAAGTGTTTTTTTTGTCGCTGCTGTTGCCATTAGTTTCTCATGGAACCCCATCAAGTTATTGGAGAATCTAGGGTTCCGTGGAACACAGCTTGAAAAACCCTGAGGTAAACCATTTGATGTGGTTGAATTAATTTAAATTAGGTAAGAGATATTTTATCTTTCCCAGGTCCGTCCTGAGCTGCAGCTCATTTTCCCCATTTGTTTATTAATTAAATACAAAAAGAATACACAAAATTATAGAAGAAAGAAAAAAGCTTAAAAGAAGAAATAAAAATGTACAATGGATATATTCATGGGCATATACACATATATAAAGTTGTACAATAGACACTTCAATGAATGGAAATCATAATTTGTTAGAATTATCCATAGCTAATCTATATCAATAAATCATTAATTCATAAATTGAGGGTGAAGGCTACGAGCTTGTGGGTTGGTTTCTGAACATTTCATTACCAGGCTTGGTAACATCTTCAGGGGAACCTCTAAACACCGCTGAAGATGTTACCTAGCCTGGTAACGAAACGTTTAGAAACCAACCTACAAGCTCGTAGAATGAACCTTTACCCTCATCCTACACCTGAGCTACAGATATTTGCCACTATTGCAAATTCATAAATTGCTTGCATAGTTGGATATAGGTTTATTAGTCTTTCCAACATTGGAACAGTAAAACTTTTACCTATAATAAAAGTATAGAAAACCCACTGTCTTAGTCTAGATGTCATCTCCCAAGCTTTCCCCAATCTGGTAAACTCCTTATTGAATCAGCTCCAAATACTGAAACATATATGAATAAGAATTGGTTAAAATATGAGTAAGGAACTAATTTGAGGGAAACTAAGTGAAGAACATGTGCCAGAGAGCCCAGATTGTCTTCTCAGTCATCTTCACTGTATAATATTTCTTTCCAGGAACCAAAGTTACATTGAAAGAAATACAGTTGCTTCAAAGTTTCCAGTATTGCACATGAATGTTATCTGTTTATGCATATTACACAATCTTTTTTCAGCTGAACGACACTCTTCAAGCTGAATGGTAGAGTCAGGACATAATTACGTTTGATTAAATAAAAGACTGTTTAAATTTAGATTATATCTTTCATATGAGTTCTAATATTTGAGGGGCTCCTGCAAAGATGAGGGGTCAAACTACTTTCCAAAGCACCAAAAGGCAAGACAAGAAACAGTGGTTGGAAATTAACCAAGAAAAGAAGTAACCTTGAACTAAGGAAAATTTTTCTAACAGAGAGAGCAATTAACCAATGTAATAACTTCATTCAGAAGTTGGGGGTACTCCATCACTGAAGACTTTCAAAAAGAGACTGGACAACCATTTGTCTGAAATGATATAGGGTCTCCTGCTCAAGCAGGCGGTTGGACTAGAAGACCTCTGAGGTCCTTTAAATTCTATTATTCTATGTTCTATATAAATTTGGCAGGTAAGCCAAGATGGTGAGGTGACAGAATATACCATAAAGTGTTCCTACAATTTCTCTAATTTATGTTATTTGTTTACTTTCACTTAATTCATTGTAGGAGATTGTTGTTGTTAGTTGCGAAGTCATGTCTGACCCATCACAACCCCATGGACAACGTTCCTCCAGGCCTTCCTGTCCTCTACCATCTTCTGGAGTCCATTTAGGCTCACGCCTACTGCTTCAGTGACTCCATCCAGCCACCTCATTCTCTATTGTCCCCTTCTTCTCTTGCCCTAAACCTTTCCCAGCATTAGGCTCTTCTCCAGTTCCTTCCTTCTCATTAGTATTTGAGTTTCAACTTCAGGATCTGGCCTTCTAAAGAGCAGTCAGGGTTGATCTCCTCTAGGACTGACCGGTTTGATCGCCTTGCAGTCCAAGGGACTCGCAGGAGTCTTCTCCAGCACCATAGTTCAAAGGCTTCAATTCTTTGGCACTCAGTCTTTCTTATGGTCCAACTTTTTACAGCCATACATTGCAACTGGGAAGACCATAGCCTTGTCTATACGCACTTTTGTTGGCAGGGTGATGTCTCTGCTTTTTAGTGTGCTGTGTAGGTTTGCCATGGCTTTCCTCCCCAGGAGCAAGCGTCTTTTAATTTCTTAGCTGCAGTCCCTGTCTGCAGTGATCTTGGAGCCCAGGAAAATAAAATCTGTCACTACCTCCATTTCTTCCCCATCTATTTGCCAGGAATTGAGAGGGCCGGATGCCATGATCTTGGTTTTCTTAATGTTTAGTTTCAACCCAACTTTTGCACTCTCCTTCTTCACTCGCAACAAGAGGCTCTTTAGTTACTCTTCACTTTCTGCCATTAGAGTGGCAGCATATCTTAGGTTGTTGATATTTCTTCTGGCAATCTTAATTCCAACTTTTGATTCATCTAGCCCTGCCTTTCTCATGATGTGCTCTGCATATAAGTTAAAACAGGCAGGAGGACAGTATACAGCCTTGCCGGACTCCTTTCCCAATTTTGAACCAATCAGTGGTTCCGTGTCCAGTTCTCACTGTTGCTTCTTGACTCGCATATAGATTTCTCAAGAGACAAATAAGGTGGTCTGGTACTTCCATCTCTTTAAGAACTTGCCAGAGTTTGTTGTGATCCACACAATCAAATGCTTTAGCATAATCAATGAAGCAGAAGTAGATGTTTTTCTGGAACTCCCTAGCTTTCTCCATGATCCAGCGTATGTTGGCAATTTGATCTCTAGTTGTTCGGCCTCTTCGAAATCCTGCCTGTACTTCTGGTAGTTCTCGATCTACATACTGCTGGAGTCTAGCTTGTAGGATTTTAAGAATAACTTTACTAGAATGTGAAATGAGTGCAATGGTGTGATAGTTTGAAGATTCTTTGGCACTGCCTTTCTTTGGAATTTGAATGTAAACTGATCTTTTCCAATCCTGTGGCCACTGTTGAGTTTTCCAAATTTGCTGGCAAATTGAGTGTAGCACTTTTACTGCATCGTCTTTTTAAGATGTAGGAGATTAGGCTACTGTTAAATTTTGTTTAAACCCAAATATTTTTTTGAGCCATTTTGCCTCAGGTGGGGAATGGCTTCAACAACAGTCTTTCTGGAAAGAGATAAATGGAAGAAGGGCATACAAAAAAGTAAAAAGTGACATCTCTTGAAAGCTGTGAATTGAGGAGGAACATTGACCCCTCCCCCCTTATCCTTAATAGTTTCATCTGTCACATAAAAAATTTATACTACTGAGACATTGGGAGTTGATGGTTGTTCTGGAGCATCTGTTTTAAATCTAAGGGACTAAGAGATAAAGAATGTTACAGCCAAGTAGAAAATAGGCTTGTTCAGATCATTTCTGAAAATGAAGTGCCATAAATGTGTAAATGAGTAATAATTGTGAATAATCACTTGTTTTTAATTTTTCCCTTAATTATTATTGCCTTGTATTTGTTTTAATTATTATATGCCTCGAGTGATATGTAAGTGGTAGAAAACTCAGGTACATGATATATATATAAACTGCAGCTTATTAGTTTTTGGCATAGGTAACTCTGGGCTTGATTATATTTTCAGGTAATTCCTTATTCAGCAAAACTTAATTATTCTGTTGAGCCTGGACGAACAGTTGTTGTTAAAGGAGAAGTTAAAGAAAAAGCAAATGGGTTAGTGCATTAGAATACTGCATTATTTGCAACACTGAATATTTTACATGCTGCTATTATTGCAACGGAGGCGTTTGTAATTCATTCCTAAACTTCTAGAGAAAAACCTTACTGCATTCATAAGAAACCCTATTTCCTACACGTATGTCTTTAACCTAAAATGTACAGTATGTCTGTAGCCCAAAACTATGCAGTTTAGTATCACCCCAGATTTGTGATTTTAGAGAATGTCCACAAATATCTACTTATCTGGAGAAGTTTTACACTAATTTAATTTATACAGAGATGAAAGAATTAGAGATGCTGAAATGAAAGAGCAACAGTCCTGGTGCTGGCCATTGGCCTTTTCAGCAGTCATTTTGCCAAATTATAAATTTCCCCCCTATCAGCCAAGCTCTTGTTCTCCATACTGGTTGTATTTGGCTGACCCCAATATTTAACATGTTGGTTATCCTTAACTTTGGATATGTAAAGTCTTTAATAAATTTGCTTCTTCCCCTCCCACCACCAATTGATTCAATAATACTCCTAGTCTCTCTTGGGAAGGATTTTCTGGTCTAGTGTACAGTAGGTATGTGGGCCTGACAGATACTAGCCTTCTGTGATCTGTTCAACATGGTCTGCATAATTCCCACCTGCCAGCTGCTGTAAGCAGACATTTATTCACTGTAATGTCTTACACTGTAATGTCTTAGAGCATAGTTCTAAGTCATAATTCCACCAGCTTACATGGAAACTAACAAGAGTATTATCTGGCATGCTGAGGTCTCTGGAAGTGTCTATTGCCTACTGTTACTCTATACTCTGAATCAGAGGCAGGAAGATTACTATAAACTAGTTGAATTGTGGACTGAAATTGGTAGCTGCGATTTTGTCATAACAAGGCTCTGGAGCTATGTGTCTCCAACATTGAGGCAATCTATTCAACAAGATTAGGGCTGAAGCTTAAAACTTGAAACTAGGTTAAATATCCATGTCACCAGCAATGTGGTAGTGAAGATTGACCTGGAATGTAATGTTGGTAGGAAAGAGATTTAAATACAATTCCATCCTGGGTGAGGGCAAGAACGAACTGGAAGGTCTAATGGGAGCCGCAGAGCTGAACATGATAGAGGGCACTAAGTTGGAGGAAGAATGACCTAAGGCTACATAACTGATGTCACCATTTTTATTTTCAGCTTTGCAATTAACCTTAAGTCCAGTGAGTCAAGTGATATTGCTCTTCATCTGAATCCCCGAATAAAAGATAATGTTTTTGTGAGAAATTCTTACCTGTTCAATAGCTGGGGAGAAGAAGAAAGATCTATTGCTCATTTTCCTTTCAGCCCAGGAATGTACTTTGAGGTAGGAACTAAACAAGATTACTGATCTGTATTTTGCCTGTTAATGCCTATCTATTGTACACTACCCTAAGTCACAATGCCAGAGCTGAGTGGCCATATAAATAAATAGCATTAATAATTCAAACATTTATGAATTATTTGTGATAAAAGGTAAAGGGGGAGGAAGTTACCATGAAATGTATGGAAAACTATATTTGGACTTCCTGAAAGGTATGGAAAACAATACATGTGAATTTCACCTTCCAGAATTCCTGAGCCAACCTTCTACCATATACTGTATAACTCTTTGATGTATAGAAATTGGTAACTATCCCAAAACAAGATGACATTCAGACATTTGCATTACATTTTCTTCCTTTCCAAGATTTGAAGGTTTGGCAACCTACTGGATGCAACAGAAAGAACTATAACTATTTGTAGCTTCAGTGTTGCAACCCAGTGTTGTAGGCAAACAAGTTTTATGGATACATTTAGACATTATAAAAATGTTGAAGGGATATAGTGAAGTAGACTGCTTGATAAAGGATTTCTGAAAGATCAGTCTTAATTTATTGGCATTGCATTGTATAGTCTTTGGGAGTCGATTCTATTGCTGTTGATGTTATCCTTCTGAATTTCAGCTGATAATTTTCTGCAAAGATCATCAATATAATGTTGCTGTCAATGGCATCCATATCCTAGAGTACAAACATCGATTTAAGCAGCTTGACAAGATCTGTATATTGGAAGTCTTTGGGGATGTTCAACTCCTAGATGCAAGATGTTGGTAGTTGTGCAGTTCCTGTGTTTTGTTAATTGCTTGAAGAGAACAAAGGAAGAAGATTGCAGATATCTCTCTGTGTGACCACTTAAATTAACTAAAGTATTGTATCTAATAACTAACCATAAAATGGTCTAACAATTTATAGTTTACTAACTACGGAGATTGTGCCTATGTAACATATTTGAAGAATACTGTGCTTTTACAACATTTTAGTGTTCATAGAGAAAGGCTTGATTCTCAAGGCACACACCCATTAGATTTTTATAAAGCTTATGAAATTTGTGATTAATACTGTTATCCTTGAAATATATTCTGATGTTACACCTGAAAAATAGTTACAAGCACCAGTATTAAATTGCAAACCAGTACATATATAACTGGGAAAAAACTTCATTGAACTTAGCAAGGATTACCTCATCAGTGTTCAGTAAAATTAGTAGGCTTTCATGCATTTCTGGGTAATATATAACATGTTTCCATTATGACTGTTTACCTAGGCAGCTGTTTTTGTATCTCAATCTACTGCCTAGCATTTTTTAAAAATCTGTTATCAAAAAATCTGTAAAAAGTTCCGATTTGTTCAGAATCAATTATAATTTTTCTGCTGATCTTTATGGAGAATGTATGGCTTTCCAATCTATAACTAAAATTCTGAAAGTGCAAAGCAATGTGGAATCTATTAAACTCTACTTGTCTCCTTAAAATGTTTTGGTATGAAGAAAAACTGATGGCTGAGATGAAATCAGTTCTTCAACTAGGACGGGTAGGAGTTTCTAGATGAGGAAATAAAATACAGCAGATGTGATAAAGTTTTTCAATGCGGCCCAGAAAAGTGATAAGAAATTAAACTTAATTCAGTATAGTGAGTGTAATGCAACCTTTTAAAAACTGCACAAGAAAAAGTAAATGTAGAGAAGTTACACTTGAAAATTTGTTCCTTTTTAATTAAAATCTAAACAGTCTTTTTAACATAAATATTGAGCAAATAGATTTGTGAAAGTATACATGAAAGAAAGAATTAGAAAAAGGTTGTGTTCTCTTGGTCCTTGCAAGTCTTAACCTCTAAAACCAGAAGAGTTGGTGGGATAAGATTAAAAGTAGCTCTGGAGTGGTTCCCCAAGAATAACTTCAAGCTGCTGAATGGTTTTTTGGCACTGATGCTCCACTTCTTCACATTCATCTGCCAAGGAGGCAAAAAGAAATAAAACAATTTAGGTTTCTCTCATGCTGCATCTTTTCTCTCCTACCCTCCATTTTCATGCCTTCTAGAGATTTTTTTTAGCTGGTTTTCAATTGTTTGGGTATTATTATTTGCGAATGCACCTTTCCATTCATGGGGAGGAAACTTATACCTTTTCAAATAGATGTCTTAAAATGTATATATCACTGCTATTATATATTAATCTTAAAATGAAACTTTGGAAAGATTGGGAAACACTAAGAAAATGTTCCCAGTAAGTTCCAAAGGTGTTCTTAGAAAAGCAATGACCAGCACCATATTGCAAGGCATATAAGCTGAAGGTTTTTCTAGAACTAATAATTTAGATGTTAGCTCTGCCCAAGGAAGGAATCAACTTTCTCAGGTTGCAGAAAACAACATTGTAAATACCTGGGGTTCAATCAGTGCTTAATTATCAATTTTAATTTTAGAGGTTCCCTAATTTAATATTGAACCAACTCAGTACAGATACACTGTGTGTGTGTGTGTGTGTGTGTGTGTGTGTGTGTGTGTGTACATACACCCAAACGGTATATCAAAACATAGGCCCTATATAGACTATTATATAAATTATATTTAATGCTTGAATTAATTCCATTTTCTTCTAAACATTTCCTTACTTGTTTGACACATGTCCTTTGAACATTCCTAAATACTGTGACATTTTCTTGGAAATAAAATGTACTGTGATTGACTTGGAGTTTGATACATTCTGTATATTCATGCTGAAAGCCCGCCATAGAAAGTTTTCCTTGTAAGAAAAATATGTATCCTCTAATGAATCCGTTCTCGACGATCTTAGACCCAAGGCTAGAAGTGCTCATAGAACCTAGGAATATAGTTTAGTGTGTGGTACTATGTAGCCTGACATCCAGCAGTTTTCTACACAGAGAGGAGAATTTGTCCCTAAGGGCAGGACAGCCATTAAAAGTAGTTTTATGGGAAAAAAGTAATATAATACAAGAACAACATGCAATACATTACCTTCCATAAGCTCAGCTAAGAAAGGAATAGATTCTGGTAGTAGCACCATATAATTTTCTCTTATTTTTTCGGCGAGCTCTAACAAAGCCAACAAAGCTGCAAATCGAACCTAAACAAAAAATAAGTATAATCGGGGCATTCAAAAGTATTAGCGCAGTCAGAATGGCCCAATGTTGGCTAACTCCTCTGCAACATCTGGGCACAATCACAACATCCCTGTTTTGATAATACTGATCCCTCCCCACAACATGAATTAAGCCGTATTATTTTCTTTTCCAAAGAAAGGAAAATACACAAAGTACTTGCCACCTTGATTGGCTTGAGCAGAACTTGACACATCTGCCACTAACCTTGGGTGATGCATGCCTCATCTTTAGCAAAATCTGATAGTTCAGGGGCTTCCACAGAGAGTCATCTGCCATTGCAACTGCAAACTGTGCTATACACGGAATCAAATGCACAGTCACTCTCTCCTGGAATTTCTCTTCTCCTCCAAGCATGTTTTCCAGCTACAAAGGAAAAAAAATCAATTCCATGCTGAGAGAAAAATGAAAACAAATTCATTTCAACCAATGTTGGGCTATTTATCCTGACCAAATTCTTTGTTGTTACTTAAAGCAACGTTATGCTAGAGCTTTTAGAATTAGAACAGATTGTTTTATTTTTCTTATCTATTGTTTGGTTCATTTCATTCTTTATATATTTTTAATAACCCCTTTTTTAATCCATAAGAACCCTGATTACATTTAACCACTGGTTGTGCAAGACTGTCTTTGGTAGACTGTTTCTTTATAAACAGTACATCACTCAAATTCATGTTCTAAACTAAGTATGATAAATTGACAATAAGAGAAGCTGAAAAAGGAACCTAGCCCAAACGAATAAAGTATATCTGTAAAAATAGTCCAAGAATGACACGGCACAGTGGAAACCTATTGCATAATAATCTAATAAAAATATCACTGCTATCTAACCTGATTGACTAACGGCAGCATCAATGTTTCTGCCCGCTCTTTGCTCACAAAATGATAAGAATCAAAAAGGAAGATTTTGTACAAGCAATCCAGGCTATATTGTAGTAATAAGCAACTTTTTTCAGTGTCGCCCTCAGATTCAAAGAAAGCTTCATCTGCATCTGAAATAAACAGGAAAAGATATAGGATAAGGCTTTTATACTTAGCTAACACTTATTTTGTAATCTCTGTATAATACTAGCAAAGAGAAATTGACATTAATAGCATGTTTATAATTAAAGCTTTTTTAATTAGAATATTAAGATTTCCAATATTATTAGGGCAGTGTTTTTCAACCTTGGCAACTTTCAGATGTGTGGACTTCAATTCCCCAAGCTTGTTGCCTTGAGAATTCTGAGTTGAAGGCCACACAACTGAATATTGCCATGGTTGAGAAACAACATATTAGGGTAACATATAAAATCTCTGTGATACAGCAGGTTAAAAAAAATTGATAGCTGAATGTCACCAGATCATGTTTCTCCCAACTGTAGTTGTTGGTGGCACCCTGATACCTTAGTTCTGCATGTGGAGATGTTTTTTTCTGGAGCATCCCTTTGAAACTTTTCAAACTCCTCAAAAATAGTTAAGCAATTGGGAAATGATGATGTGGCTTATGCCATGTCAACTTAATGGTACTGGGAGAATAACAAGTCATTGCTAAAAGACCATACCTGTTATTTGGCTATATACGAAATCTACCCAAGAACTGATAACATAAGCCATCATTTCAGCAGAGTTCATTCATCAAAAATGTACAGTAATACCATTTTCTCGCCATGTCATAAGATCTTGATTACAAATGTGTTTATTAACTATTAATTTTGTTTGTGGGTTTTCTTTACCTTAATACGGTAATTATTCTCATTATTACTGGTTATTTTATAGAAATAATGCAAATAAAATGAAAGGTAAGATTCTAAATATTATCCTCCCTCAATGAAGACATGACACAGGCTGTGATAAAGTTAAATAAACTTAGTTTAATGTGAATGATCCGTATGATTTATTCTCTTGAAGGTGAACTACCAGAAATTGGATTCTGAGTTGATCCAGACTAGCTTTACATTTATAAAAAAAAACTGAAAATAAGTTAAGAAGAAAAATGATAAATATGCATTATCCCGTTATTAGTGCATTATAACACGTCTGATTAAAATATATTTTTTTCTTGTATTTACTTTTAAATTAGAATTTTTACCTGTTTTTGATGTATTAATCTGGTTCAGATTGTCAGCAAAAGGTTTCACTAAATGGCCAGCAAATAGGCTGAACAGCCCTTTTAGCTCACCAGCGATACAGTCTGCCAGTCGGTAGAAAGTTAACTGTCTATCCTTAGAGGCACCTTCAGTTTTGGCCCAATCAAAGAGCTAAAAGAAAGGGAGAACGGGTGGGGTTTTTTTGTATCAAAACACAAACAAAAAAACCTATTGAGATAGAAGTGTGTTCAAATGCCTACCTTGAAAAACAAGGGTCGGAAAGACATTTCAGAAAGCTTCATAATCATGCTGATTAAGCACGTAATAATTCGAGATTCTATTTTGCCAACTTTCTCTATATTGTCCTAGAATAAAGCAGGTGTTATCAAAATATTTCTAGCAGTGTTTATAGGATTGTGGGCACAATTCTACCCAGAACTGAGCTTTTTAAACTCCCCCATAAAGATTTAAATTCAAAGGGAAACATCACTTGAAGAGAAATACATTTGTGCCACTCCCAAAAGATTTCATATACTTCACCTGAGAGTGTTCAGCTCTGAAGTCCAAAGCCTTGGTGAAAAATGCTGTTAGCTCAGATTGATGAGCAGAGAGCTGATTTTTCTCCAGAGTTACAATGTGCTCCTTCAAAATATCCATTATAGTACCCACATCATTCTAGAAGAGCAAAGGAATAAAAATACAAGTTCAGATTAATACCTAAGGGAATTCAAATTATTAAATAATGTCTAGATTGCTTGAAGTTTTCCCTTCAAAAACGTAATAGCATCTTTTTTTACGGAAAACCTCTGGTCCAGGATATTGTGAAATTTGAGAACCATCGCCCTGCTCCTCTTCCTCCTTGCCCAAGAAGGCCATGATAGAGCACAGATTAGTTGAGTAAAGGAAGCAGCCTTTTGCAGGTGAAATTACACTTCCTTTCAAATGAAGTGTGATGCCATGCACTTTCTGAACTCCATTATTGCCTGGGGCAATATACTGACTACGTATATGTGTACAACAATATAGCAAGAGATGTGTTGGAAGAACTGAAGTGCATCTCACCTTAGATGCATTTGCAATTTCACCATAGCACTTGGCAATCGCTGGCAGAAGAACTCTTGATGGAAGTTTTGTTGCTAAAGTGGTTTTCAGAGATGCCACACGTAAATTAACTTGAGATGAAGGTCCCATTTCAACAGTAATTCTGTCCAAGTGGACCACCTAGGAGGCAGCCAATGTACAAATCAAATTATCTCACAGACTCTTCACACATTGTGCTGCTTAGCTAATACTTGCTCTTAATTAAAAGTGGATGTACTGACCTGGAGAAGAACATCCAGTAAATATGGGCTGAGGAAGCGTGGCAAAGTTTCTACAATTTTCAGTAGAGCCGTCACTGTGCTGAGTAAATAAATTTCATTGGCAACCAAGTCCTTTTTGTGTTTCAGTATATTTAGCAATGCCGGCATCAGTCTATGAGAAAAGTTACATAAGATTAACCTGTTCATACTCAAACAGACCTCCCAATAAAATAAGTTATCTTCTACTCACATACATTTCACTAAATGGTGTTTTAAATAAGATCAAAGGCCAAGATCTTCTGAAAACACAGACATTTCTAATGAATATTAGCTGTTAACTTTCTTAATCTAAATAAAGGGTGGTGTAGTAGCTAATTGCATATGAGTCAAAACTTATTTTATCTATCCCTACTTTCTTGAATGATTGTAATCATGAAAGTGCTTAATTTTTCATTTTTGTGTGCGGAAAGCTTCCAATTAATCATACAAATTTTCCTATGAATGTAATTCAAGCATTTCTTTGCAAGGAAGAGCAATCAGTTATCTGGCATAGAAAATTAAGAATCATTTACGCAAAAGGAAATACATAGTTTCCCCCCCCAATGCCAATTGATTTTTCCCCCTTTGGAATTTCCTGTAAAATCTGTGTCTACCTATAAAAGGAGAAGAAAAATAAACATCCTATCTTTTAGAGCTGCTTAACTGATATTCAATCACACTGCAATGGAAAGCATAGTTTGAACCAATCTCAAAGGTCAGTCCAGATGTTCAATTTTTTTGATCCTTAATTATGCTTGTAGAAGAGTTACCTTGGAAGTTGAGGTATGGCCAATGCTTTCAGCACACAGGTGACCTCAGCAGCGCACAGCAAAGCACTTCCGACAACATTTTTTTCTTCTTTCCCATCTGAAGAAATCACCTCGATGACCACTTTCAGCACAGCCACAAACAGCTCATGTTTCTCTGTGCCAAAACACTTGCACAGCAACTTCAAGCTGTACAAGGCCGTCTGCCTATTAATTGCCTGCTCCTCAGCTTCCTGATGCTGCACAACAGTGAGGAGGTCGGGAATCAATTCAAGCAGCAGTTCCACCTGAAATGACAAAATGAGGCTGGAGGCATTGCAGAGGATTTCCTATAGTAAATTCAGGGATCCAGACCCAGTACTTCTTTATTTAAGTACTGTACTTAAAGGCAAGGGTGAACTTTTTCCATTATAGTTGCTCTGCTATGTGGCACAATGGACTACTAATACTACATTGCAATCGGGACAATGAGAAGAAATGCTTACTTGGGTTTGCTTCCATTGTGCGTTCTGTTGCAGTTTATTGTTGAGGAGATCCATGGCTTTACGTCTCACTGAGGGCAACTGATTGATCATCAGGCCCCTGAGGACAGGAATAAAGGTTTCTGTTGGAATTAAGGAATTGATCTAGAAAGGAAACATAGGAACAATTTTTAAAAAAATTAATGGTAAAAAATTGTTTCGGTATTCAGAGAGGAAAAATAATCTAACAATCCTGTGTCTCTATCCCATTCCAGCCTTGAGCATCCCACTGACTCTTGAATTTGGGGGAAACTCAAGAAAATCTCAGAATGCAAACCCGGTGTCAATCCAACAAGGTAGAGCAGACTGAGAAACCAATGTCATATGGGTCAAGACTACTGTTATCATGACAACTACAGTAACAGAAACTTGCAAGGCTGTGCTTCCCCTCCCCCCTTTGCTATTTTTGTGTGACCTAGGGAGGGCCCTGTCTGCAATGTTTAGTCAACTTAGCATCTCTGAATGAAGCTCAAGCCCCGCTTATCTGTTGCCTTGGTAGTGACTCGTATTTCCTCCTGTTCCCAAGGCCTTTCCCCATGTCCTCTACAACTAGGTCAAAATCGGAAGGAAACAATATAAACAGAGAATTTTCTTCACTCAGTTTTCTCCACATTCCAAGCCTTTCCTCAAGTCTTGACTGAGGTAAGTGAAAATTCTGTTCCTCCTTCCCTCTGCCTTCCCTCAGCTGCCTGATAAATTGATTTAGAAAATCCAGAGTTGAAAGGAGTCGTTTAGACCACCAAATCTAATCCCTGGCTATCTAGCTTCTGCTTCAACATATTTCCCAAAGGGGAGTTCACAACCTCTTATAGTAATTGGTTTCTCTATTGAACAGTTCTTATCAATAACAAAACTTTCCCTTATTGGAACTTATCCTATAGTTTGAGATCTTTATTTCATCCCCAGCACTCTGGCACAATATTCTTCTTTGGAAAAACTTATCTATTTATTTATTTAGAAGATTTATATGACTGCCCACTCACTCTCAATGACTCTGGGTGTTTACAAACAATAAAAAACCCAATATAAAAGAATAAAAAAACAGAAACACCCCCCCAGGTGACAACACACAATCAAACCATCCATTTGATGGGTTCCATCCCACTCTGGGCTTCCCAGGCCTGTTGGTAGAACCAGGTCTTCAAGGCCTTGTGAAAGAGTGTCAAAGTGGGGGCCAATTTAATCTCGGTGGGGGTGATGTTCCAAAGGGAGGGAGCCACCACAGAGAAGGTCCTTCTTCTGGGTCCTGCCAGATGTACCTTCTTAGGGGATGGACCTGCAATATGTCCTGCCTCCCCGCTCTAATGGGTTGGGTGGATGTAACTGGGAAGAAACAGTCCTTAAGATAATTCCCCACCTTTCAGAAAACCAAAGTTCTATCGTATTTTCTGTAAGACTTCTTCTTTCAAGGGTAAGCCTTTCTATGTGCTTGCTTCACTTTTTCCAAATATAATAGATTTAGTATTTTCTATTTTTTAACACATTGTTTTTAAATCTCTATTGTATTATTGTTTGTATTCATATAAATTGCCCAGATAACTGTAAATTGTTATAACTAGAATTAATTTGCTAAGCAAATCTGCGGTAGCAGATAACTCAACATATCTTAAGCAACTAAGATTTTTGCCTGTATTATTTGGTGGTTTAGAATTAATAAACCCATTTTTACATCAAAATCACAAAGTTTCAAGATGTCACCTTACTGGCAGATAGAATAATACTTACTTTATCTAGTAGTTCATAAGATTTGTTGAGCAAAACCTTCCAGAATTTGGCTGTCAAAGTGTTGGCATTTTTTTCTATTGACTGTGCCACTGCATTTATGTAGCAAAGAACTTTTTCCAACAACCTAGAAAAACAATTATAGTGAATGACTGGCTACATCACTCCATATTAATTTTCCATTGGAATAAGAGAATCCAAAAAGAAAACCATTTATCCACAAGAAACAGGCCATGCGGGCATGCCATTAGATTCAACTTTGTTATCATGATGATCCAAGGCAAAATCCCAAACTATCCTTGAAATTTGCCCCAACATTCAGTTGATAGAAGATGTTGCATCAGTAGGAAATGTTAGCTGAATACTTGCATTATTTTATGCTGACATATTTTTAAAGTCAGTCTACTGATTTTAGTGGCTACTCTAAATAAATTAAAGACAGGATTTCACTCTATCAAAGTATAGGCCCAGCATTAATTTTACACTTTCTATCTCTTGAAGCAAAAAATAGTGTAACATAATGTTCACAGATCAGCCTGATTTATTTTGAAATTGTCCTTGTCCTGTTTCAGGTTTTCTTATGTGCGATCTCTGCCTATCACCTCCTACTGAATTAGTAGCATATACCTTAATGGGCTGTAGTTTCAGGTAGACAGAGATGATAGATGATATAGTTCATTTCTCATCTGGCCAAAGATGTAAAGCAGAAATGTCAAACACAAGGCCTGTGGGCTTGATCTGGACCACAATGGGCCCAGATCTGGACCACAGGGCCGCCCTGGAGACAGCAAGGCCCCGGTAGCTCATGCTGCTGTCTGCCCCCCCCACACACACATGGCCCGAGAGGGCCAGCAAGGCTCCTCTTGTGGATCAGTCCCTGGCACACCCCTCCACCAGAGACTTCTGGATCCCTCCTGGGCCCCCAAGTGCCCCTTGATGCAAAAGACTTTGAGCTGGCCATGCCCACCCCGGCCATGCCCACCCAGTCGGCTATGATCATCCTGGCCACACACACCCCGAAGGCAACCACAATGCTGATGCGGCCCTCAATGAAATCGAGTTTGACACCCCTGATGTAAAGTAATTCTTTCTCAAAATCTCCCCATACAGTTTACTTCTATTCTTAATTAAAATATTCAACAAAAAAGCAAACATACATTTGTTCAAGTTCCTTTAACTCTTCAGAATCTTCACATTCAACTACCTAGTGGACAAAGGAAGGAAAACCACTTACACAGTGCATGTCAATGTTAGGATTAGGGTTTAAATTCAGGTGTGTGAACATGATTACGAGGTGCGCTAATATTTTTTTATAGTATTAACCAGATAAAATCTTCATGACTGTTTTGTCTGGCTTTACACTAAAAAATTGGTGGCATTCAGGATCCTAAAGAATCCATCCTTTTTATTATTATATACACATACATATTCACCAAACTGTTCCCTTTCAGTGTAACCAATGTTAAAGTCCAACACAATCAAGTACTGAGCAAAAGCAATTAAATGAGAAAAAAAGAAAAAGAAATTTAACTGGATCTAGTTAAATCATCCCTATTATCCTTGCTTCTACTATAGCCATACACTGATTCATACACGGCCTTTAGTGCTTTAAAATGTTCACCCTTTTCATTTTCTGGAGCCTCATGCTGCCATCAGCATAACATACAGGAGTAAGTGGGACTGGCAACTGATTTGAGGGATGGTTCCCTAAGTTCCTAATTAGTGAGAACACAGCCCTGAAAGATCTCTTTTGCACATCGAATTTCAAAGTAGATGTCTAATCTATAATATACAGTATAGTCAATGATATTATCTGCAGACTTTAAGGCAAAATAACATGCAATGTTATTTTACTTTGCACTCAATGTCAAGCATGTTTCTAGTTACACCAACCAGCACTACAATGAAGCCAGAAGAGAAGAGAAAAGAAGATTCTGCAACTCGCCTCAGTTCATGGAAATTACAGGTTCTCACCGGGTAAATGGGACTCTTATCAATTCTGGGCAAAGATAAATTCAACTCACTTTTTTTACAAAACTGTGTGAAGCCAGAAGCTGTGACATGAAAGAGACTGCCAGGAATTTCAAATGCCTCAACTGTTTGCCAGAATGAGACTCCACATCAAAGAGTTCTGTTTCTTGACTGTAGGATTGTGTCCGGAGTGGCCTCGACTTCTTTTGCCCAGAATCGTCTGCAAAAAATAGACCCCCAAAGCCATATAAGTCTCTTTAAATAAGTAAGTAAATAAATAAATCTATGTACATATTATGGGAAAATCCAATTAAAAGTGGCATTTACTCACATCTATGCCATAAAGCAGTGTAGCATGTTGTACAAATTCTTTAAGTAATACGACTTTTCCTTTAATTTTGAATAGAACAAGGGGAATGACTCAGGCAGTAGATTTTTAGCACCATGAAAGGATATTTCATTTATCATTACTGCCAGAATGGAAATTTTTAGGGGATCTTATTCTCTACATGCTCAAATAACTACCTTGGCTTGGGAAACTCTGACCAGGTGAGATGCCATTTGCTGCACTGGATTTTGGTGCCAGCTCTGGAGAAAATAGCACTAGGCCTGATTATGAACCACATAAACAAGCTTCTTTCAGCTGGGATTCAACCCGATCCGTTTATTGAGTGGCTGACTACAAGTTCCTTTGCTGGTAATTACCTTCTTTGTTCTCTGGCAGGTTTGTTAAATAGTTGAGTAGTTTCATTAAACTTTGCAGCTGTTCAATTATGCTAAATTCACAACATACAGAAATCCAGAATTCCGTATCAGTTTCCAAAACAATATCCTGTGTAAGTAGCAAGATGAAGAAAACAGTAGGGTAAAATGCTGCATATTACGCATTATATTGCAACAATCTGCACAGCAACGCATACATTTCCAAAACTCTTTACCTACCTTCTCCCCACTGGCTACTGCGGCCCCAGATTTGGTCACATGTTGTTCAAACAATAGTACTAAAAGAATCCACAGAAATCGCTCCGCCCCCAAAGTACTTGTTAGTTGCTCTAAAATTGGGAGACGCCGATGCTCTGGCACGTGGGGCAAGGCATCCACAAAAACCCGGATGATTTTAATCACAACTCCTTCCATGTTCTCTGCAGTTCCTGAAGACTTGCCATCTTCCTCTGCCTACAAAGGATATTAAAAAAAAAAGGAGCAGGTTATATACATACAAACCAAAGCATAGCTGACTCAGGAATTCTGGGAGTTGAAGTCCATGAGTCATAAAAGAGCCGAGGTTGCCTACCACCGGCCTAAACAAAGGCAAAACAGACAAGACTTTGCTTCAAATGAAGTAAAACCAACAACAACTACTACAAGAAAAAAAAATAAACCCCAGCCCCAAAAGCCAAGGTTATAACCAAAGCCTGAATACTAAAGAAGAACCATGGAATAGATATATAATTAGTGGAACTGTGTTTGTTTGGCAAAGCCAATCTGTAAATGAAAGGCAGGCTTGACAATAAATGGCTGTTATTGTCTTGTAAATCCAGTAATGATATGACTAAAGGAAACTCCTGTTTAAAAAAAATAGGAAGAATTAAGCCAAAGCATTTAGAATCCAAGCTGCAATTAATAAAAATAAGAATTCTACTGTCTCAGATGCAAGACTTAAGTTTGGTATAGAGGTAGTCCTTGCCTTACAACTGTTGGTTTAGTGAACATTTGAAGTTACAATGGCGCTGAAAAAGGTGACTTATGAATGTTTTTCAACTTACAACCACTGCAGAATCCCCCGGTCACGTGATTAAAATTCAGGGACATGGCAACTGGGATGTATTCATGACAGTTGCAGTGTCTCGGGGTCATGTGATCACCATTTGTAACCTTCCCAGCTGACTTTTGACAAGCAAAATCAATGGGAAAAGCTAGATTCGTTTAGCAACTGCATGATTCAATTAACAACTGTGGCAAAGAAAATGCAGTCCAGCTCACTTAACGACTGTCTTGCTTAGGAATAGAAATGTTGGGCTTAATTGTGGCCATATGTCGAGGACTACCTGTATTCCGTTTTAGTGATGCAGTTTAAATTATTTTACCTGTATAAGAGCTGGAATGACCATCTTCACTGTCTTGTTGATCACCTGGAAACTGTATGCATCATCCAGACGCATGACATTTGCTCCCATGAATGTAAAAATGGGCATGATATTGTGTAGCACTTTATCCTGCACAAAAGAAAGCAATTATTATTAAGGTAGCACTTGGTTTTGAGCATTTACTCCTGCTTTGCAGTTTCTCTCAGAACAATTTTCTTTCTGACTTTAAAGCAGTGGATCCTTTGCTTTTTTTTTTAACAGTGTCCAAGGAACTGCTCAACTTCACTATCCCCTTATTTGGCATCCAATGCAGCTAGCCTAACAGTGGTGACCCATGAGCATACCAGGCAGTGCCTATTTCTGCTCACACCATTGCATTTTAAACCAGTTTTAGCTCCTGGCTGGTCTTCCAGGGGAGCCCCACGTAGAGCGCGTTGCAGTCATTCAATTGTGAGGTGATCAAGGAACAAATCATTGCCTGAAGGGCCTCACAATTAAGAAAAGAATGCAACTGGGTGGGCAAAAACAACAAGCGGCTTCTCAATTATCCAGGGCCTGCGCCACAGGTAATAACCAGCACCTGGAATTGTACTCGGAAGCCAATTTTCTATCCTGCATGAATAGACAACTTTAGCAGCTCCTCAATACTTGCTGAAACATTAAACATACTGTCAAACCTCTGACCAGTTAGTGATCACTTCAGGGAGTAACAGATTAGTGATAAAGAAAAGAGAAAGAAAAAGTTAGTAATTGATGGTGATCTATGCAAAGAAAGAAGCAGGAGGCGGTGAGAAAAATCTTGAAGAAAGAAGTCAAGGGAACCTGGAAATTGGCCAGCTATTTCTAAGCTTAAGATTAGCAGCCTCACCCAAAGGCCTGCGTCAAAGAGCTGAAAAGGCAGCTAAACATGACGTCCCTTTTTAGACACTTCCCTACCCTCAACAAGCATTCCAATAAACTCACAGGAAACATTCCAGCTGCGGCACCCAGCAACAGCAGTGCGTGGTGATGGGTCTGTGGCATTTCTGAGACCCGGATGCATTGAACAATCAGTTCCACATTGAACTTCTCTTCATCCAGGAGACCTCAAAAAGGAGAGAAGGCACTGAAAAGTTAGCCAGGCTTACAAAGCTTCCCTCCCAAATGCATTTGGAGATACAAACCCTAGGCACGCTGGCTGAGGAATTCTGGGAGTTGAAGTCCACAAGTCATAAAAGGGTCAGGTTTGAAGACCCCTGCCCTAGGGGAACCCAGCCAAATATCCCAAATGAAATTAACTTTGGTCTTCACTTTACCTGCCTTCATCCTGTTGCTATCTGGGGACAGCTTCTGACAGATGTTTAACAAACTACCAAGTATTAGTTGTTTTGTGTATTCCAGATTTTCTTCCCCTGTAGTAGGTTCTAGACACCTGGAAATTTAAAAAGGAGTGGTTTTTTTTGGAGAAATAGATGACCAAACATAAGATTCCATGCTGCTACCTAAAAACAGCAGTTTTGAAGGGTGGGGGTGGGGCAGAGAGAACCAATCTTCTATAACACACTGATAATTTCTATATCACATTCCAAGTTCCTTTTTTCCCCAAATATCTTATTTGGAGAAATCATCAAGTTACAGACAGGAAAGGAATTGCAAGGCTCTTGAGGAATCAATCATCATAGCAAGCAGCAACATGATGCAGCTCAAAAATTAGCAGTGGAGTAGCATCCAGAAACCATGCTCTAAGATGGAACATCTTAAAAGGCGGTCAGATCCACATGTTCATAGTGGCTTGTAGCTTGGCCACATAAAGAGAAATTAGACAGAACTAAACTGTAGCACAGAATGGAGGACAGAAGAGCTGAGTCATTTTGATAATGCCCAAATCTAAAAATGGAAGGGTTATTCTATTCCGTAACTCTTTTCTCCCATGGGCGAGATATAGACTTTTCCAGGGCCAGCCAGTCCTCATATTTAATGGCTGGACTGAACCCAATTTGGTTAAGAAATTACAAGATGTAGAATTGCTCTCCAAAGTAAAATTACCTAGATAGCAAATTGAAAAGGGTAGGTATCAGGGCCTGGGGCTGTTTGAGCTTCTTTTTGTGTTGTAGCAATTCTAGGATAAGCGTAATTCTTTGCCAGTTCATACTTTCTTCTTGTACACATTCTTGATCTTGGACTTTCCTGGATGATAAAAAGCAGAGCAAAGTAAACTTATTTCCTTCTATAAAAATATCAGTTTTTGCAGAGCAACTATTCCTGAGTCAGATTCTACAAAGAAAAAGACTTATCAACAAAATACAGCTATTAAAGATTGCTTAATTCAAATGTCCTTTTTAATCTTTCTATTGCTTGGCTTACCATATATGCTTATGACTTCTGGCTTTTGTTCCCTCTCTGATTAATTACTTAGTTCTCTTGTTTTTGGCTATTTAACCGGGCAACATCTATTTTGATGACAATTTTTGAGGAATTCAGACAGGCCTTCTAGTTCTCATGATTATGGAGATAAGGTTATAACTCTCTTCAGAAGCAATGAATTTGCCCTAATGTCATATACATATACAATTATAAGCAGATGTTATTAAATTAAAGTATTAACTATATAAAATAATCTAACATTTATTCTCATGTTTGTCTAGTCCTCTTTGGTTAACTCTGTCTCTTCCCATTTAATCACAGAAATTATCTTCATTATTTTGCATCAAAAGCGTGTATGAAATTCAGTTCCAATTAAATGTCAGAGTGTTACTAATTTTATTCCACATGTAGATTCATGGAAATGTCATAGCTTAAATTGTTGCTTAATGAATTACTGTCTTAGGTTTTTAAGCTCTCTGGCTTCCAAATCGTTAATGCTTTATTTTAAAACCTCCTCCATTATAGCATATATGGCATTTATATTTCCCACCCATTTTACCTCTGCTGCTGTATTTTCTGCCTTCTTGTCTGGTGAACTGTAGCCACAGTCTTAATTTTAGGTTGAGGTTCAAGTTCGATACTAATCTGCTCAGCATCTACTGAAATCTGAACAATATGTTAGACTTTGTTAAAGATTTGTAACACACCACACATCACAATGTATTGTACATGGGCAGCCCAACTACAGAATATGATCTGGCCATCCTCTTGTCAACTGGAATGTGACAAGCCTGTATGGTGGTGCAGAAAGAAAGCACGACCATTTGTATTTGAAGGGGAGGACTATGAGGAATGTTTCCTATGAATTTGACACCTCCAAGGACATAACAGCATAGCCTCCTACTGAAAAGGCAATACAATTCTTTGCCAGAACTTATTCTTTGTGTTCACAAATGTCATGTTTTCAGTAAAAGCAATGCACTCATCATAAGGCATATTACTAATTTTTCAAACTATTCCTATAAATACTTTGTGTTTTAATTCTCTGTAACATGCATTTTAATTAGCTCCTATATTGAACACAATACAGTTGTTAAAAGCAATCAGATTACGATGGCCTAATTCCTGCGAGCAAGCTATGTGATCAGGGAATAATACAAAATTGACACAGAAAGAGATAAATAATTCATTCTTTATTATTTATTTATTATTGAATGAATACTCCTGTTCTATTTATTCAGAGGAATCAGTGTCTCATTATGCAGCGAGATTAAATTGATCTTACCCCTTTAAATACGCTGCTGATTGCCTGGGCACAATGTAGATTCTTGCAATTGAGGAGTAAGTCAAAAAGAACTCCCAGAATCCTTTGTTGTACCTTCCCATCTGGCAGTGCAGCAAAGAAAGGTTTTGTAATCTAGAAATAACAAAAAGACATTATATATATATATATATATATATATATATATATATATATATATATATATATATATATACATATATACACACATACATACACACATACATACATACATACACGGTATGTATATGTATATGTATGTATGTATATTTATATGTATATATATGTATATATATGTATACACACACACACACACACATACATACACAAAAGATTTTGAAAGAAAGTTCAGCATTATTTCAGGTGATAAGGAAAATAAGGAAACATAGAGCTTCCTCATGATACCTTTTCTTTATTAAATTTATATGCCATCCATTTCACTCAGAAAAACAACCCTGCCCAAAATACAATTTGAATTTGGCTTTTTTGAATCTTTGTTCAACTTGCTTGCTTTCAGGATTCGACATATATCCTGTATTTTCTAACTTTTAGTGGGCTGCCTTATAACTTGATAGCACAATGGAAAATAAAGAAACAACACACAAGCCAAATTACTTACAGCTTACATTGACAAGGAAAAACATATCAAGAGGATCTTTCTTCAGCAAACAAGAACTCTTTTTGCCTCCTGCTGGAAGCAGATTCTGTTATTTATTTTTTCTTAGTAGAATTGGGGTGTACGTGGTACTCATTTATTGGAGGGGGGGGGGAAAGGAAATTGGAGCAAAACATAACTATCAGCTCTCTCCTTAGAAAGCAATTGGAAGACTTTTTATGGCAAAGAAAAGAGAAACATTTGTACTCTAGAAGGTGACCTATGCAAATAGTCACTGTGAAAGATTCTAGTGAAAAAAACTCACACAAAATCTTACCTGCCCAAGACCTGTAATCTGAAAAGGATGAAGGCCCAGGTACACTTCCTGAGAGGCATGCAAAGCTTTGAGGAACAGATGTAGGCACTCTTGATTTGTGCAGAGGAGTGTTGCCGAGTGCTCATTGTATTTCCCAAGAATGAGCTGCAAAAGAAGGGCTTCATCTTTCAACATCTGTCCTGTACCAAAAGCTTTCTCCAATAACCGATCTAGGAGAGGCAGCAAGCTAAGAAGCACGGCCTGAAAAAAATGACCAATATTATTTTTAAAAATCAGCCAAAACTTCAATAAACTTACGTTTATAAAACTTATTTTGTATTCAATTTATGGGTATGTTAACAGAATAACAGAGTTGGAAGGGACCTTGGAGGTCTTCTGGTCCAATCCCCAGCTCAAGCTGGAGATCCTATACTAGTTCAGACAAATGGCTGTCCAATATCTTCTTAAAAATCCCCAGTGATGGAGCACCCACAACTTCTGGAAACAAGTCAATGTTTAAGGAGAGAAAGCCAAATTTCTAAATGTGTATGACGCAAGAGCATATTTAATCAACAGTAATAAACTCGGCATGCAAGTTATCTGAAGACATGTCTTAGTCTCCTAAGAACCTCTGCAGACTTGGTATATATGATGACAGCCAGCTGATTCTTTTTTTAAAGAAAGTGTCTCATTCTGGAAGGACCTCCTTTTATAGCAGATACCCTGCTTCCTCGAAAATAACAACCGGTCTTATAATTTTTTTGCCTCCAAGCGGTAAGCACTGGCACAATGTGCCACGCGGCATCTGGCCACAAGTTTCCACAAAAGAAGTCAGGCAGCGTCTCAAGGGGTGTCGGGGCCTGGGAGGCCTGGCTGCGGTGGTTCTAAGGTAAGTGGGTGCAGGGTGCATGGGGCAGCTCCACCCCCCCACCCCCCGCTTGATTTTTACCTGTGCGCTTCGCCACACTTCATACAACCAGAACATGGGACGGGATGAGTGGCCTCTTCCTTTGGGGGTAGGGCTTATATTAGGCGCACAGGTAAAAATCAAGCTAGGTCTTATTTTCGGGATAGGTCTTATTTTTGGGGAAACACGGTATATGAAACTTGATGTTTTCGAGAAATTCTGAGTTTTAATCCCTACCAGCCCTAGACAACCTGGCTGATGGGTCAGAGATTGTGAGTTGCCATACAGTCAGCCTGGATAGCATTGGTTACCTTCTTTTTTGCACTAAAGGTATTTCTGGCAACAACAATACAACTATCCAAGGGGCAACTTGAAGCCCTTCTATGTGTCTCCGCATTTTAAGTCTTATGCAAATAAAAAGGGATAGAAAAAGTTCTATTAAGTTAATATAACAAAACTAAGATATAAACAAGGTTTCGCTCTGCAGAGAAACAACACAAAAAAAATCTGGCTTGATCAGGGTATTCTCCCAGTGTTAACGCCATGTATTTCACCCACACTGCCATTGACTTCATGAAGAACTTTCATCAGGTTTCTTGCAATATAGGAAGGACATCTAAAGCCTTGGACACATTCAAGCAATGCTGTCAATGCTTCTGACAATTTCTGCTGCTTGGCTTTTTGCTTCTGTTGGGTAGGTTCTCCTCCAAAGAGATCACCAAGAACCTAGATTATAAACAAAATGTGGAAAAGATACCGAAAAGTCGTTAATGTAATTTATATTTTTCATTATTTGTAATTGAAGGACAAAGGAATTTAAAGTGGACCGCAATTACTGCATGCACATTTTCACGCTAGCTATGAACCACTGTGCATATGTATCTATAAAACAAAAATACCACCTAAAGAAAGAAGAAATGAGAGGTGCTTTAGCATAGTGATATGAATTTCTGGCTCCCAATGAAAGGAGTGGGCCCATGCTAGGACCTTTTTGCTCTGTATCTGCCGTAGCTTCTTCTGCTGCTATCAGTTATCATTCTTAACCCCCAAATACCAGCCACAACTTTGAGGTATTTATTCTGCATTTCAAAGCACACCTGGAGCCATATAAAAGCTGCTTTCTCACAACCCTTTTCCGGGAAATCAAAACAAAAATGTACAATACTGCAAAAAGATTTTTAAAAAAGCAGGCCTATATGATTAGCATCCCATTCAGCTGGGTGTGAAATACTGCAGCTGTGTGGAGAACTTCATCCAAGAGAGGCAACTGGGAGGTGTCCGTGGATCAGTGGAAGAAAGGACCTTCTGCATAAAAGTTTTCTGATACTATTTGAAGTACCTCTTCAAAATGCTGCAAAAAGCTCCTGCCAAAAATATCAGATTGTTGACAGCGCTGAGCAAGACTGTTTACAGATCAGATCCTAAGTGAGGATGCCTCCAATCCCCCATTGCTCGCTGCAAGAAAGACCAAGAAGGCAAAATAATCTGTTCATCTTGGCCCGCAGGTCACGATAATTTTACCATCTTCTCAAAGGAAACAGAAGACGGGCTCCTGAGGAGAAAATGCTTCCTAGTCTCTGATCCAACACTTGCTTCAATGATCCTGACTCCAAACAGGCCACGAGAAGAGCTCTGAGGGTCTGATTCATCAGAAAGACACAAATATAGAAAATCGCAGATGCACATCAGGTAAAACCTCATGGCTTCATCTATGCTTACTTGGATAACGTAAGTTGAGTCAGACATTATTTCCTCGGCTTTCTTCGTGAAACTCTGAAGCATAGGATGGAAAATGGATTCTTCTATTCCAGTTAAGGAATGGAGGCACTTGAGAGAAGCTCTTCGGACTTCACTCACAGGACTTCCCAAATTGATCAACAGAGATACAATTACTGGAAAGTGCAAGTAGGGACAACAGTTGTGGCTTTAGCAAAGTTCCAAATCAACTTAGATTCATTAACTATGCAGAATGAAAACTCCTATCCTGAGAAACAACTTTACTGTATCGCTGGAGAGAACCAATCTGCCTACACCATCCCAGCCACCATGAAGAACTTAGGTCCTCTGAACTGTAAATGCTGAGCTCACCAAGATCTTCTCTGTTTTCTAATTCAAACACTTACAACCCTTTGAAACAGTTAAAATCCTCAAAATTTAAAACCTGTGCAGTTATTTATTTTTATGAGCAAATTTCTGCTATCCTTTCAGTCTGGACTTACCATTTTTCCAAATGGTAAAAAAGTACAGAGATACCTCGGTAAGTTTAAAGATGGTTAGAAGCTTTATTTATTTAAGTCTGATTATAACCTGAAAGTAGAATGCCAAAGTCCTGGAGAAAAAATAAATAATTATCCCTCTCTCCCCAACTCAATATAATAATACATGAAAGTAAACTTCTCTCCAAATAATTTAAAACTTCTTGTAAGGGTAGATAGCTTGAAAGACAGGAAAGAAGTTAGTGCTGATTTCCCCCCTAATTTTACTGGACAATTTATAATCTACAATCGATTAATGCTACAATAACCAGAGGGAAATATCCCAAAGGCCATCACCGGTACCTGGAGATGCAGTTGACACCAATTGCCTTTTTTTCTGCTCGGATTGAGATTCGAGCATGACACATCCTATGTACAATGCCCGAGTTTGCAGCACAGCATCCATCACAAAGTTTAGCTGATTGCACAAGTTGTAGTTGTAAGTCCATAAAATGGAGAGAAAACTAAATTGATGCTCTGGTCCTTTCAAATGTGCCTTCAGATAATGATAAAAAGGAAGCGGTTAATATACAATTTTTTTGAGAGCCCATTAACCTTTTTTGGTGGCTTTGAAAAGAGACACCCTCATTTCACTTCAATGGATCCCGTAATACAATCTCACTGTAAAATTTCAGCAAAATAAATTGTTCAGAATTGCCTACATCAGAATAATAGCCAGAGGTTTTCTCTTGTCAGACTGTACATTTACCTCAAACAGAAGTCGCATCATTGCCCGAAAATGACCAGCATAGAATCCCTCACTTGCACCTCTGATAACAATGTCAAATAGTCCCAACAGCAAGTGCAAATAATCTTTACTGTTTGAATTTAAAGTTTCAGGATTCCACCAGACTTCATCTGTAGAAATGCAAAGAAATGGCAATTAGGGACTGTAGCAAAAGCATTTTCTGAAACTACACAAAACCAAACTAAACTATAGCAATCACTTTATTCAGGTTAAAATTGAGAGATGCTGATTATTTCTGTGTTTCAGAATTGCAAGATACAAGCAAATACTACTTCAACAAGAAAAGCATCTGCATTTTTCAAATCTAACTTCTCCTGCAATAAAAAACATACCTTTCAAAAAGGAATTTGGAGAGACCAAGCCTTCAATAAATCTTCTCAACAAAATGAGGAACAGCATGGCATCTTCAAGATCAACCGATGCATGAACATTTAATTTGTTTGTATACGTCGATAACAAGTCCCAGAAAGATTCATTCCCAGATGAGAACTCAGATGAAATGTTCTGAAGATGAAAAAGAATTCTGATCTACTGCACTGTCAAGGAACATGAGGACCAAATACCTTCAACGTCCCTTAGATATTCCTAATCTTTCATAAATCACTAAATATGGGAAGCTCACCAGTTTTATTGTATCCTTGCTCCTTATTTTTTTTAATGATTGTTACTACAGTCTACTTCCTGTAATTGTCTTTCTGACCTTTAACTTCGTCTCATCTCTTTACATGTTTTGAAAATTGTAGGAGTCGCTTTTCCCTACCAGAAGCATATATCATGAAATATCTCTCCTACATCAACAGAACTGAACGTGGTATACATACACAAATCTAAGAGCTGAATGGGTAGAAAAGGGGTTTCTGATTAAAGCCGCAATTTTAAAATTAAAAGTTCTCACCTCTGAAGGACAGTTGCCTTTAAATCTGTGCATTTTTTTATTCAAAAACTGGAAGATCCTTAAAGCCAGGAATAAATGACAGTCTCCCATTTGGGAGCAATTGCAACAAGACTGGACAAGGACAAAACTTATAATGTGGCCTGTTAGCTTCTGTTTTCCAGTAGGAGATTCCTTTTCAATAAGATTGATGAAGCCTTCCACCTTGAACAAGAATAACAACAGAGAGTCAGTGTCCATTATTCTTTTGAGGAATGGATTATTTTGATAACTGCCTAGCACTCTGCAAGCATTTACCTTTTCTGTATCTTTATTTTTAAATACTCTATATGAAAATCTTGGCTTTAATAAGTAAAACATAGTAAGTATATAAAGTTGTTATATTCCAGGTTAGACTGTAGGAGAATGTAATTCAGTACTCGCTATTTTGGCAAGCAGCCCCCTTTCTTGTTTTTGAGCATGGGTCTGCTTAGGTATACCAAACAATCTGAAAGTTAATCTTGGAATGTGTCCTGCTACAAAGCTACCACCTTTTCCCCATTACAGGAAACTTTAGTCCAGGGGTAGGCAACCTCGGCTCTTTTATGACTCATGGACTTCAACTCCCAGAATTCCTGAGTCAGCTTGGCTCAGCTTGGAAACCTCTCCCTTTTCCCTCAGCATGTCTGGCTCAAGAATTCTGGGAGTTGAAGTCCATGAGTCATAAAAGAGCCGAGGTTGCCTACCCCTGCTTTAGTCCAAAAGTTCAACCAAGCACTTTATGTTTTGTCTTTTCTTTTTTTCTTTTTCACACTTCTAAACCACCCCATCTCCCTCAGAGGACTTTATCAAAAAAAGAGGAAATTTTCGGAGAGAGCTTGTTTTCAGCAGCAACAGACTACTTGCTCAAAATAATGCTCTCTACTCTTCCATCTTAAGACCATATAGTTAAAATGCTTGAAATCAGCAAAACACCATTCTGAACAATAGTTGTTGGGGGACACAGGTCAGAAGATTTAATTGTACCATGGTCTGTTTGGGAGACTTCCACAAACACCTTCCAACAGGGAAAAAGGCAGAGGGGTTCACACCACATGACCATATGCTTTGCAGAGAAACCCTGTTCAGTGCTTTCTTCAAGTTTCTTTTCAATCAGAGATGCAGCATTATAGCTTGGCTGGATTATAAAGTGAATCTCTCAAGGGATGCTACTTTAAGAACTACCATTTTGCATGTTCTTTTGCATCAATGAAATACGAAAATTCTACATTTCTCACTAAACGGGGGTGTCATTGCTTGAAATATTCTCCAACATGATGTAACCCACACAGAACGCCTGGCTGCTGGATTTTATTGTTATGCTACTTAATACTTTCTTTAAAACGGCTGATCTGAGAATTTGAGAATTTTTATAAGCAGGACATGTAAACGACACATACCATTTCTGACACGAAGGAAGAATCTTCTGAAATCAGGTTCTTGGACAAGAGGTCCAGCAGTCTGGCATTAGACATGCCTGATAGGTCTCCTGAGTTAGCTGAATTAATCACCTCTTGGAAAACTGTTTCAGGACAATAACAACATAAAACAGAACGGGAAATTGAAGTGGGAGACTGGTTAAACCTTTTGAAATCACTGATGGCTACAGAGAGGGAAAGGTTTTAAAAGAATGTGTACTTTAATGTTAAAGTTCATTCATGGGAAAAAATGGAGGGTATCATTTTTCTTACAAACAACAAAAAAATGATACCACAGAATAACTATTTATTGAAAAAGTGCCTAAAATGTAGAAAGTGTATGTAGTTTCAATAACATGAACCATAAATTGATAATATAGGTAGCCTTCAACTTGTAACTGGTTGTTTAATGACTGTTTGCAGTCACGACAACCTCAGAATGGGTGCTTCACGGCCTGTAAAGCGCTTCCCGCCATCTTACAAAGTTGCCCCCATCACATGACCGCTTTTCAGGTGCTTGACAACCTGTTCACATTAATGACCCGATGCCAAGGGCCATTTGATCATCTGATCGCCATGTATAATTCATTTCTGACTTTCCTCAGAAAGTCAATGAGGAAGCTGGTAGAGAAAGTTGCAAATGGAGAAGCACTCCAGCACACTGGAACAACAAACCTTAAACCTAGCAAAAACGCTAATGAATGCCATTGCTTTGAGCAATCTTTTAGTGAACACTATTATCTCTGTCCCTTCAAACGGAAAAATACTAGCAAACGCCATTATTCTCGTGATTGTTGTCTGCAGTGGATGGAGAGAAAGCCCAGGTCTCCTGGGTGTGGTGGAGCACTTTCCCTGCCCCACCAGACGTGGGAGGCGTTAGTCCCCTTCCCAGTGCTTTGCTTAACAACCTGCATGGTCACTTAAAGGCCACAAGTGGGAGAGGCAGATTGTGTTCGTTGAGATAAACGGTCACATGGCTTTTGACTTAGCAATCACTTCACTCAATGATTGAGATTCCAAGCCCCAATTATAGTCATAAGTGAAGGACTACCTGCACAATCCTGATTACTCAGATAAAAGGCTGAATTCCAGCCCTCAACCACTGACTCCTAAACCTATTCAATTTTGGAGTGTGGTCTTCACTATACCACAAGTCAGAGGAAGCCCCTGAGCAAATGAGAATTGCACCTCTGGATCAGAATGTTTGCAGTGTGAGCAGCCTCTGGAAAGTCATGTCATTTGGATTTTGTTTTGCTGCAGCTTGATTTCAAACTCGCACAAACACAAATATGAAACAAAAGTTCACCTTTTTGGACTTCTGCTTCTATTTTTTTGTCTTACAAAAACATTCCTAAGTAACACAGAAAGAGAATTACAGTGACTCGGCCTCCCGTTGGAACAGGGGTGGGGAACAAGGGCCCTTTTATGACTTGTGGACTTCAACTTCCATAATTCTGAATCAGGAAAGAATTCAATTACTTACCATTTGGCCAACCTTTCAACAAAGGATGAAGAGAACAAAGACCGGACTCTGTTATGCAAACTGCCACTCTCCCTTCAGCAGATTCTAGATCATTGATGGTCATGACCAGAAAAGGTAGCAATTGTAGGACTAACTGATTGAAGAGATCTTTATTATCCTTAACAGTATCTACTTTCATTAAAAGGCATAATACCATCTCTAGAATTTTGCACCTAGCAAGTACATAGGAAGAAGAATGGATATGTTTAGATTACACCTCCATAACCAAGATTACACGCTGTGAAACACACTTTAACATTGTAACGATTGAATCCTTTGCGACAACAAAACATATTTGTATTACTCATAGTGCTGCCTGTGAAAGAGGAGATAATGTTCCCTTTTAAGATGGAGCCTGATATTAAAGGCAAGGTCATGTTGGAAGCAGGACAGTATAATGCCATAGTATAACGTTTAATGCCCCCTTATCTCTTTCAACATTGTGTGTGTGTGTATAAACAAACCAACAAAATACACACACACACACACACACCAAACAAACACTGGGATAGAATAAGAAAACTAAAACAGTTTTTATTATTAAAGGATCAAGCTTTCATTGGCTAACTGCCAACGTCATCAGGATGAAAAACGTCATCAGGATGAAAAATATCTGTATGCACGCACATTTTTTGAGGCAATCTGTTACTCTAAAGCACAAATCTCAGATCATTTTTTAAAAATTATAAATCTCAGGTCATATTAAATGGAAGAATATGTAACTATGTGACTTATGTAAATGGAAGAATATGTAATTAACTACCTGCATATACAGATTCTTTAATGAATTTGCTGCCAGAATAAAACAATATAATTAGTACATTGACAAGTATCTTACAAACATAGTTACAAGGTGAAAATATAAATGGCATTTTTACATATGTAATAATCTGGAAAAAAACAGCACTTGGAATGTGTAAAGATTCTATACTATGGAAAAAATTTCCACTATTAATATAAAATTGAGACCGAATGATGTAAAAATTATCACTTACCATTTTTCATCCTTTAAGAGATCAGCTCTTTCAAACAGAGACAACAGACTGAGTCCAATTTGTTCACCCAATATATTCAAACGAACCAAGGCACTCTAAAATAAAATTTACAAATAATGCACAAAATTACATAAAATAGAGAAATATAATGCAGAATCCTACCCAAAAGTATTCACAATATGTGTATTTTTAAAAAATAAAGTGTTTTTAAAATATAACATGAATGAGTCTAGTATCAAAATAGATTTAGTGATTCTGGTTTCTATTTTAGATTTTGCACATCTTAAGGATTTTTCTGTCTGTTAAAAAAAAATCTTACTTTGATGATACAGTTACAGCTTCGTGAGACTGAAACTAACCTGCTTGTCCAGTATATGTTGAATATCTGATCTCTTCTCTTGGCTTCGAGTTTTCCCTCCTCAGGTTTGTCTCAGGCAATATTAATTTAAAGCACTATTCTACATATTCAAATTTCCCTCTGATTGCAATTGGATTAATTCCCAAGTAAGAGAATACAGAATTTCAGTCAACAAAGAGAAGCAGGGAATCTGCTTTAACATGCTATCATTTTATTATAGGTGGACCCTAGTAATTCTTCTTTAGACAGGTGCCATGTCAGGAGAAGGAAATGGCAACCCACTCCAGTATCTTTGCCATGAAAACCCTATGGACAGTACCAAAAGGCAAAACGATATGACGCTGGAAGATGAGCCCCTCAGGTCGGAAGGCGTCCAATATGCTACTGGGGAAGAGCAGAGGGCTAGTACTAGTAGCGCCAGAAAGAATGAAGCAACTGGGCCAAAGCCGAAAGGACGCTCAGCTGTGGATATGTCTGGTGGTGAAAGGAAAGTCCGATGCTGTAAAGATTTTTTCTCCATAGGAACCTGGAATGTAAGATCCATGAATCAAGGCAAGCTGGACGTGGTCAAACAAGAGATGACAAGACTGAACATTGACATCTTAGGTATCAGTGAACTAAAATGGACAGGAATGGGTGAATTTAATTCAGATGACCATCAGGTATACTACTGCGGGCAAGAATCCCTCAGAAGAAATGGAGTAGCCTTCATAGTCAATAAAAGAGTAGGAAAAGCAATACTGGGATACAATCCTCAAAATGACAGAATGATCTCAGTTCGAATCCAAGGCAAACCATTCAATATCACAGTAGTCCAAGTCTATGCCCCAACCACCGGTGCTGAAGAGGATGAAATTGACCGGTTCTATGAAGCCCTACAGCACCTTATAGAACTAACACCAAAAAATGATGTCCTTATCATCATGGGGGATTGGAATGCTAAAGTAGGAAGCCAAAAGATAACCGGAATAACAGGCAAGTTTGGCCTTGGAGTACAAAATGAAGCAGGGCACAGGCTGATAGAATTTTGTCAAGAGAATACGATGGTCATAGCAAACACTCTTTTCCAACAACCCAAGAGACGGCTCTACACATGGACATCACCAGACGGTCAACACAGAAATCAGATTGACTATATGCTCTGCAGCCAAAGATGGAGAAGCTCTATACAGTCAGTAAAAACAAGACCAGGAGCTGACTGTGGCTCAGACCATGAGCTTCTTGTTGCAAAGTTTAGGCTTAAACTGAAGAAAGTAGGGAAAAGCACCAGGCCAGTCAGGTATGAATTAAATCATATCCCCGTTGAATATACAGTAGAGGTGACAAATAGATTTAAGGAATTAGATCTGATAGACAGGGTGCCTGAAGAACTATGGACAGAGGTTCGCAACATTGTACAAGAGGTAGCAACCAAAACCATCCCAAAGAAAAAGAAATGCAAGAAAGCAAAATGGCTGTCTGAGGAAGCTTTGCAAATAGCTGAGGAAAGGAGGGAAGCGAAAGGCAAGGGAGAAAAAGAAAGATACGCCCAATTGAATGCAGAATTCCAGAGAATAGCTAGAAGAGATAAGAATGCCTTCTTAAATGAACAGTGCAAAGAAATAGAAGAAAACAATAGAATAGGGAGGACCAGAGATCTTTTCAAGAAAATTGGAGAGATGAAGGGAACGTTCAATGCAAAAATGGGCATGATAAAGGACCAAAATGGCAGGGACCTAACAGAGGCAGAAGAGATTAAGAAGAGATGGCAAAATTACACAGAAGAACTATACAAGAATGAGCTTAACGTCCCTGATAATCACAATGAGGTGGTCACTGACCTCGAGCCAGACATCCTAGAATGTGAAGTGAAGTGGGCCTTAGAAAAGCTGAGCAACAACAAAGCTAGTGGAGGTGACAGTATTCCAGCTGAGCTATTCAAAATCTTAAAAGACGATGCAGTAAAAGTGCTACACTCAATTTGCCAGCAAATTTGGAAACTCAACAGTGGCCACAGGATTGGAAAAGATCAGTTTACATTCCAATTCCAAAGAAAGGCAGTGCCAAAGAATGTTCAAACTATCGCACCATTGCACTCATTTCTCATGCTAGTAAAGTTATGCTTAAAATCCTACAAGCTAGACTCCAGCAGTATGTGGATCGAGAACTACCAGAAGTACAGGCAGGATTTCGAAGAGGCAGAGGAAGTAGAGATCAAATAGCCAACATACGCTGGATCATGGAGAAATCTAGAGAGTTCCAGAAAAACATCTACTTCTGCTTCATTGACTATGCTAAAGCCTTTGATTGTGTGGACCATAACAAACTGTGGCAAGTTCTTAAAGAGATGGGAGTACCAGAACATCTTATTTGTCTCTTGAGAAACCTATATGCGGGTCAAGAAGCAACAGTGAGAACTGGACACGGAACCACTGATTGGTTCCAAATTGGGAAAGGAGTCCGGCAAGGCTGTATACTGTCGCCTTGCCTATTTAACTTATATGCAGAGCACATCATGAGAAAGGCAGGGCTAGATGAATCAAAAGTTGGAATTAAGATTGCTGGAAGAAATATCAACAACCTAAGATACGCAGATGATACCACTCTAATGGCAGAAAGTGAAGAGGAACTGAAGAGTCTCTTGTTGCGAGTGAAGAAGGAGAGTGCAAAAGTTGGGTTGAAACTAAACATTAAGAAAACCAAGATCATGGCATCCGGCCCTCTCAATTCCTGGCAAATAGATGGGGAAGAAATGGAGGTAGTGACAGATTTTATTTTCCTGGGCTCCAAGATCACTGCAGATGGGGACTGCAGCCAAGAAATTAAAAGACGCTTGCTCCTGGGGAGGAAAGCCATGGCAAATCTAGACAGCACACTAAAAAGCAGAGACATCACCCTGTCAACAAAAGTGCGTATAGTCAAGGCTATGGTCTTCCCAGTTGCAATGTATGGCAGTGAAAGTTGGACCATAAGAAAGGCTGAGCGCAAAAGAATTGAGGCCTTTGAACTCTGGTGCTGGAGAAGACTCCTGCGAGTCCCTTGGACTGCAAGGCGATCAAACCGGTCAGTCCTAGAGGAGATCAACCCTGACTGCTCTTTAGAAGGCCAGATCCTGAAGCTAAAACTCAAATACTTTGGCCACCTAATGAGGAGGAAGGACTCACTGGAGAAGAGCCTAATGCTGGGAAAGATTGAGGGCAATAGAAGAAGGGGACGACAGAGAATGAGGTGGCTGGATGGAGTCACTGAAGCAGTAGGCGTGAGCTTAAATGGAGCCCAGAAGATGGCAGAGGACAGGAAAGCCTGGAGGAACATTGTCCATAGGGTCGCGATGGGTCGGACACGACTTCGCAACTAACAACAACAACAATATGTCAGGGTGTGGAGTAGTCAAAATATTGGAACAGGCCTAAACGAGACATAGGTTCAAGTCTGCCCTGAACAATGGAAACTCAATGGACACTATCACAGTCAATCTCTCTCATCTTCAGGGGGATAAAATGGGAGGGAATGTTGTGCCTGAAGCTTCTGGAAGAAATTATAACCAATGCAAAAGCTAATTCATTGCTGACTAATTCAAAGTACCATATATTTTTATCTTCCAAAGGATTAAGACTTACATCTAATGTATGAAGAGTTGACATAACCACATCTAAATTATCATCTTTGAGTCGTGCTACAATGGCTTCTTCTATGAAAGAGTCATCAAAGCCCTCCTAAAAATAAAAATCATGAAGGAAATGAACATTAAAAAGGTATCATAATGCAATGTCATGAATTCACCATTTCTGGGGAAAATCCAACTTGTTTACATACATACTTATTTAAATAATAATAACTAAACATTGCTTTAAGTTATGAATCTGGGAATCATAGGAGTTATGGTTGCAGCATTTATAAATCAGTTGGTCTAGTGGTTAAGACATCAGGCTATAAACTAGTTTTAGTTTCATCTTAAAGCATGAAAGCCGGCTGGGTGACTTTGAGTCAGTCATTCTCTCCCAGCCCAGCCTACCTCATAGGGTTGTTGTGTGGAAAATAGTAGGGAGTATTAGGTATGTTTATCACCTTGAGTTATTTTTTTAAAAATAATGAAGGCAGGATAAAAATAAATATATAAAAATAAGGTAATGTCAATCCTTCTTATATAGGGCAGCTGAAGACTGTCTTAGATTCTCATTTCTTCTTTTGTAGATATACATTATACACAGTGCACGATAACTGGAGAGTACAAATGAAGAGGTTTTTCTGACATTTTATTTATTTATTTATTTAATTTTAATTCCATTTATATCCCGCCCTTCTCCGAAGACTCAGGGCGGCTTACAAGCTTAGCAGTAGCCTTCATTCTATGTATATGCCTGCTTATTAGGGCTTTCATACACCCCCCAAGCGGCATTATTACAAAGCCAGCTTATTGCCCCCAACAATCTGGGTCCTCATTTTACCTACCTCGGAAGGATGGAAGGCTGAGTCAACCTTGAGCCTGGTGGGATGCGAACCTGCACTAACTGCAGGCAGCTGGTGTTACTTAAGGAGGCATTAGCCCACTGCTCCACCAAGGCTCATTACCACTTTTGTAGTAGTGACCTACTCCAATTATTGCTCAAGTTTATAAAAGGTCATCTTTTATTTAGTCAACATGAAACTAGTGGAAATATAACAATGCTGTACAGACAGCTATGCAATGGAATGTACAGTTTAGATTCAATATAAAAGGAATGAGATTTTACTTTAGATTATTATAAAGAAGAGGTACAAAAATGACAACTTGGAGGCCATATGTAGCTTCAAGAGCGACTCCAGAGTGGATAGGGGCAAAATGTGTGGGTCCTTTTGGGTTTTTGTTTTTGTTTTCAGAATTTTGAGGGACAAAATGGAAATTTTAAATCTTACAATTGCTTTTAAAGGGTCCTGTTTCACTCCTTAAAACATCTGAGAAACTCATCCGAAAATGTGTCTCAGCTTTACCCAAGTGCAGTTCTTGATATGACTTGCAAAACTTGGTGTGGTCCTCAGGCTTATGAAAGTAGGGCAACCCTGCTGCAAATACCCCTATTTTTCCCCTCACTCCTAGTAACAGGCATTTGCTGGCTTAATGAAAGCATATCAAAAATTCAGGAAAAAATTAGAAATAAGAAACAAATAGATTAAGAACAACCAACCTTTGATGTTTCAATTATTTCTTTCAAATGTTGAATAGCCAGGACTCTCACTGCTGGCTGTGAATGATTCAAACTAAGGAGCAGGGAGGTATTTGAATCTTCTAGAAACTAGGAATACAAAATATAATCAATCAGGCTGCAGTCCTAACTCTATGCCCCTGAAAGATAAGGGAGCTTATTACTTAGATGTTTTCTGTTCATAAATCTGCAACTACTGTACATATGAACACAAAGACATACTTCAGGAAAAAAACCCTCAGTAAATATATTGTTTATCTATACCAGACATGTCAAACTCGCGACGTCACGTGATGTCGCGCGACGTATCGGAGCTTTTTCCCCATTGCTGGCAATGGGGTGGGCGCGGTTTCACTGTGACGCGTCCGGCCTGCAGGCCGGCAGTTTGACACCCCTGATCTATACCATAATTTGCTGTCAGTCTATACTCTCTACTACTGACTCTCTTTGCATATGAAGCAGGATAAAGCAGCCAAACAGAGTTTCCCTTAAATTAATCAGGAACTATAACCAATCACTTCAAAAGATGTCAGGAAAAGTGTTCAACTATTTTAAATTGGTTTATGGACCATGTATTGCTTTAGGTTTTTTTAAACATTCTTTTCTAATTCATACATTGTTGTTGTTGTTAGCTGCGAAGTCGTGTCCGACCCATCGCGACCCTATGGACAACATTCCTCCAGGCCTTCCTGTCCTCTACCATCTTCTGGAGTCCATTTAAGCTCACGCCTACTGCTTCAGTGACTCCATCCAGCCACCTCATTCTCTGTCGTCCCCTTCTTCTATTGCCCTCGATCTTCCCCAGCATTAGGCTCTTCTCCAGGGAGTCCTTCCTTCTCATTAGGTGGCCAAAGTACTTGAGTTTTAGCTTCAGGATCTGGCCTTCTAAAGAGCAGTCAGGATTGATCTCCTCTAGGACTGACCGGTTTGATCGCCTTGCAGTCCAAGGGACTCGCAGGAGTCTTCTCCAGCACCACAGTTCAAAGGCCTCAATTCTTTGGCGCTCAGCCTTTCTTATGGTCCAACTTTCACTACCATACATTGCAACTGGAAAGACCATAGCCTTGACTATACGAATTCATACATAGCATGTTTAAATGCTTAAACCTGACAGTAGATTACAGAGCACTTATTCAATTCATGACAAACTCGAGGATTCTTACTGGCACCCTGCGTCAAAGGTGTGGCCAATTATTGATAAACTTTTGGTACTAATTTTGTCTACCAGTGATTTATAGGCAGTTAAGAGAAGCCTTCTTATAGCCTTTGGATGCAAACTAGATGATCTATTGCAGGGGTGTCAAACTGCTGGGCCGCATCATGTGGAAGCCGCACCCGCCCCAGCTCCGGCAATGCAAAAAAAGTCACGATACGCCACGTGACGCAGCGAGTTTGACAACCGTGGTCTATTGACATTATATCTCTATGACACCAGATTACATTTTTTTAAAAAAAGTTCACATCCTCACATCTTGACAACAAACTGTGCTAAATGTATCACAAGGCCATTTCTTTTTGTCAATATCTATAAGAGAAAAATCTATGATTAATTGTTTTATGAAATGCTCTAACTGGTCTCAATGCCAAAGTGTCAACAAATTAAAAAAGAAGAAATCTTAATCATTACAGTCTTAAGATTGATTTACCTGGTATTTACCACCACTCACTGAAAGAGAAATGAATTGGTGGAAGAGATCTTGCTCCTTCTGATTTTTGACATTCTTCAGATATTTTTCCAGTACCAAATCTAGTGTTCTAGAGTATCTGTGATAGGCAAAGAAAGCAATTCATACGGTATATTCTAGGAAAACCTAGCATGGTTCTTTATATATTGTTTTATAGTCATACTGTATGCCTCATGTATGCCACCCAGTGTCACTTTTTCATGAGAAATTGCTAATGCCTTATAAATGTCTTCAGTCATTTGTAAAAAGACTAATGGTGGGATAAAAATAAATAAACACATATTTTACACAAGACTACCAAAACTTTGCATGGTCAGCTTTCTTGTACAAGATCTCAGCAACCAGAGAGGAGTTGAGACCATTTTTGGAAGTCTTGAAGATGCCACATTATTAACTTATTTTCAGGAATCCTTACATTACATATTTCAGGTAAGATAAATCTACTTTCAGACTATTAATAAAAGAAACTCAGTGTAGACAGTTTTATGGATTTAAGAGATCAGAAAGCAAAGGATTGTCCTAGAAAAAGAAGCGCTGACAGAAACTGGAAGAAACACAATATTCAGTATTTTCTTCATTCCTTAGGTTTGTGTGACATTCTAGTTCTGAAGCTCTAAAACCTTTCTGGTTAGGAGAGCTGCGAGGCTATTAATAATTGTTATTATTATTATTAATATTAATAATTGTTATGCTTTAGCGCTGTATAATTTTTAACTTGCTGATTTGGAACTACTTATTACTAGAAGACACCTCTAGTATTTTAATATCAGTTTTGAGTTTTAGTTTTTTCAACAATTTTGTATGCATTATTTCTTTCAATTTTCTGTTGTTAAGTTACTATGCATTCTTAATAGGATATTTATTTATTTTTAAATAAATTAAAAATGATTGAAGATGTATAAATTGAAGAAAAATATAAGGAATTGGACCGTAATTCTCACTGTATTGTTTGTTTACCTGTTTGTTTACACTTCTTACTGCCCAGTTTCTGAGACTTTGTGTGGCATTAAGAAGAAAAAAACATATATTAAACAACCCAGTAAAAAGGTAGACCAAATGTTATGTTATGTTCCATAACTGGAGTCACACAAAAGTTCTAAACCTGGTTTTAAGCAGCAGAATAAAATCTTAGTATCTTCTAAGTATTCTTTCATCAGACCAGAACTGAAATTGGTATGGGGTAGCTCACAACGCAAATAGAAGACTTGGATGTAATTACTTTACTTTTCTGAATAAGATGACTGAAATTCAAATTCCATGGCCTACTTTGATTTACCTCTGAGGTTTGCTTTGAAATAGGTAGATAACTGGGATGTGGAAAATAATTTTGAGCGCAAACCATAACAAGAATTCTACAGTAATTTTTTTGAGAATGGAACTTAATGTTATTCTCCTGGGCAACTTGACTAAAGGACTCTCTTGATCTTGCCCTAAAGTTTTAGTTGTTTTTTTTTAACCTGCCTTGGCCAGCATAACAACTTGGGTTAGTTGAGGCCAGGTATTATTTATGTTATTTATTAAAATTAAAATTTAATTTAAATTTATTAAATTATTTAAATTTTTATGATGTCCATCTTCCATATAGGGTGACTCAGGGCAATTTATGAACATATTAAAACTAGGCAGATTAAAAATTTTAAATTATCACTGAGGAATCAATGTGACTTTGGCTTTTGCACTTAGGGATCAGGAAAGTGGTGAGAGACTTGCTGTACAGGGACAACCGCTGCTGTGGAGGGTCAGCCCGGATTTGACTTTCTACTTCTAAATTCTATTCATTCTTCATAATGGAGCAGAATCTGTTTTGACCAAGAAAGTTGAAGCAGCAGTATATGTACCCTCTGGATAGGCTTGAAATAACTTGGGAATAAAGCTTTAATTAGTTGACTTCACCTATATTTTGACCTCTTTTTAATATTATCTTAATAAAGCCTAACTTTGATCTATTTGGCCTAGGCATAAATACTTTTGTCACCATCCCAAGTAAGAATGTGGAATAAAATCTTTTTACTTACTTTCTTTCAAAAAGTCTGATTAAAGGAAGTAACTCTTCATTAATTTCAGCTATTTTGGCAGGATCAGAACCACTCTTTACACCATACGAAATATAATCCTCCAGAAACTTACTGAAATTGGGGGGGGGGGGGGAAAGGAAATAATTATTTCTTTACAGAGAACTAATATTGTTTTTCACAACTTCCTCAAAGAATGTGAAAACTTAACAATATAGACATTTTATGAAATACTGCTTTTCTTTATGCATCCAATCTCTACACGAACGTTATCTATGTACATATCACCACTACCCTTTCAGCAATGACCAAAATATGTCTTACCTAATTTTCTTTTAAAAAATAATAATAAACACATCAATAGGCTGAAATTAAAATAGGCTTCCAATTTCCAACTGACAGATTTTGGAGCAGTGGGCTAATGCCTCCTTAAGTAACACCAGCTGCCTGCAATTAGTGCAGGTTCGCATCCCACCAGGCTCAAGGTTGACTCAGCCTTCCATCCTTCCGAGGTAGGTAAAATGAGGACCCAGATTGTTGGGGGCAATAAGCTGACTTTGTAATAATGCCGCCTGAGATGGGGCCGAAAGCCCTAATAAGCAGGCATATACATAGAATGAAGGCTATTGCTAAGCACATTGATTTGTGCTTTAAATTGTAAGCCGCCCTGAGTCTTCGGAGAAGGGCGGGATATAAATGGGATTAAAAATTAAAAAATTATCTGTAGCCCAGGGCAGAACTACGGAGCCCTTGGTGTTCTCTGAACTTGGTTGTCTGCTTGCAGACATTTCAGTATCTGACTGGATAACATCATCAGTGCTAGTTGAGTGTGGGGTTTGCTCGCTGTTTATGTACAGTAGTTGCCCTGCCAATGGTGAAGGGGTGTGTAGTTCACTCCTTGGTAATTCTTTGATTAGGGTATTTTGTTAGATTGTGTAGTGTTAATTCCTGTTTATCTAGGTGTTGTTCCCTGGAGAGAAATGTGTTCCAATCTGTTTTCCGCTTAGCTTTTTTATTGTCTCTTTTGACTGGAATGTAAATATAGTTAATTTTGCCAGTTATAGCTAGCAGCTGCAAGCCTGCTATCCCAGTGCTAGCTGAACATTCCAAAGGGTGGAGGAGTGGCAAAAGGAAATCATGGTCATGGTCATATGATTTCCCACTTAGTGACCTCTGTCTGTCTCAACTGTGGTCACCAAACAAGGACTACTTGCATTTATAAACAAAAGCCCCACCTCCCCAATAATTTTTAGTAGTAGGAATTGGTCCCGAGAGGGTGGGAAAAAAGGAAATACTGGTTTACAACACTTAACCAATAGAATCCTACAGTATACCTGACAAATTCCATTGTGACATGAAAACCAGGGATATGAAATCCTAACTTATTAAAAGACCGTAGCTTACCAGGCCAATAAATGATCCAAATCTTTTTCAAGTGGTATAGTTGTAAGTATTGCTTCCAGTTGTTTAATGTAGATTTGGATATCAATTGTGTTGGATCCTTCTTCCATCTCTGAAAACAGGTTGATGCCATAAAGAAATAATGACTGTCTCTGAAACATTCTGATTCAACCATCCCCAGTGTTTATCATTTAGGACAGCAGAATGTAACTCTTTTATTTCCTGTGTTATTTGAAGTTGGGTGCTATAATGCCAACAACTTTGTTCTGACTGATTCAAAGAATCATGCTTCTAAAAGGAGCAAAATCTCATTAACAGAACCTAAGAACACCACTACAGTCCTGTTGGATCAGGCCAAGGCTCATCCAGCATTTTGTGGCCCAGTATGACTAACCAGATGGCTCTGGAATTCTTACCAGCAGAAATCAGAGACATATCACTATCGCTCTCCCATTTACCTGTAGCTGTTATTTTGAAGATGCAGCCTTCAATTTGAAATTAACACTGAATCTACGAAACAAGTAGTCCTTGACCAACCTGTCCTCCATGAGTTTGGCCAATTCCTTTTTAAAGCCATCAGGGTTAGGGGCTATCACTGAGTTACCACGTACGATAAAAAATTCCTGAAGTTAATTATCTACAGCAGGGATCTTCAGACTTGGCCCTTTTATGACTTGTGGACTTCAACTCCCATAATTCCTCAGACAGGCATGCTGGCTGAGGAATTCTGGGAGTTGAAGTCCACAAGTCATAAAAGGGCCAAGTTTGAAGACCCCTGATCTACAGCCTTCTTCTGCTTATATTAAATCTCCCAGCGAGTTTCAGTCTTAGTGTTTTGAGAGATGGAGCAAAATGCCTCTTTGTCTTCTATCTCCATGCCATGCATGGTTTTATATTTCTTATATTTTCAATGAAGAGATATGTAAATGAAAAGACAGAGCACAGATGAACATACCTGCTTTTCCATAAATAACTGAATGAACTAGGTGGGGCAGCAGATAATGTAAAATTGGACTGACATCGTGAACTGCTGAAATTTCATGAAGAGTAGCAATCAGATTGGGCACATTACACAGATGAACATATGGTCTGCATAAGAACACAGTAAAAGTAGTTAATGGGACTTCCTAGAACAGCAGGAAATTGTCAATATGTCCCCTTAAAAGAGGAAATTCCTGATGTTAAGGAATGAGCCTTTCCACAAATATCCCAAGGTATCTTAAAGTCTTGTTTCTAGAGTAAAGTTTACAAATATGAAAATGCTTCCATAAATTCAGTAATGAAATACATTTTATTTATTTATTTTATTTATTTTAATCCCATTTAAGTAAATCAAAAGCTGAATTTTCTATTAAATATTATAGTGTCAAACCTCAGATGTATCCATAATTTAAAGAGCCTTGGTGGAGCAGTGGGCTGATGCCTCCTTAAGTAACACCAGCTGCCTGCAATTAGTGCAGGTTCGCATCCCACCAGGCTCAAGGTTGACTCAGCCTTCCATCCTTCCGAGGTAGGTAAAATGAGGACCCAGATTGTTGGGGGCAATTAAGCTAACTTTGTAATAATGCCGCTTGGGGTGTGTGTGAAAGCCCTAATAAGCAGGCATATACATAGAATGAAGGCTACTGCTAAGCTTGTAAGCCGCCCTGAGTCTTCGGAGAAGGGCGGGATATAAATGTAATAAAAATAAAAATAAAATAAAATAAAAATTTACTTTTTGATTTTATCTGTAATCACTACTAACAGAGAAAAACAACTGCATTTTAATCAAAGAATGCAAGCACAGAAAAACAAGTTGCACCAAATACAGTTTTCACTTTGCTAATGACAGAAAAACACATTTCCCCCAGCCACCCACACAAAATACACTCATTTTCCTTACTTTTCTGCAAGTCCTTCTTCCTTCTGGCTCTGTAGAAGGACAATCAAGCAGCATAGCCCATCTTTGACAAGAGAGGGTATCTTGGTCAAAGTCTTACTAATCAGCAACATCAACGAAAGAACCAGTGATTGTTCCATTGTCACCCTTACAGTTAACTGACAGATGATCATATATGTCGCAGCTCTGAAATCCACCAAGGATGATTTCAAACCCTATCATGAGGAAAAGGAGCAAAAGTATGTTTGGTAATTTAAGTATAAGGTCTTTGAAAGTAATATTGCATAGCACGTCATAAAAGATTTAGGTCTATACAAATAGCACTGGATAATAGGGAAGGCCCAGGATTTTCAAAAATACATCTATCTTGGCTTATTCATTATAGAAAATCTCTGGAGTATAGACCAAAACAGCAAATTAGTATAGACCAGGGGTAGGCAACCTCGGCTCTTTTATTTTATTTTTTTTATTAAAGAGTTTTACAAAAACAAAATTTTACAATATATCCCCAAATCCCTCCCACCCCAAACCCACCCACTTCCCCCCCCACTTCCCAGAGCTAAATACAGGATTATAGTTACAATAATCATATTCTAAATAAAAATTATGCATAATATACAATTAACCAAATTCATAATGCGCTTTAACTCTAACCTCGGCTCTTTTATGACTCATGGACTTCAACTCCCAGAATTCCTCAGTCAGCTATGCCCACCATGCTGGCTCAGGAATTCTAGGAGTTGAAATCCACGAGTCATAAAAGAGCCGAGGTTGCCTACCCCTGGACTATGGAAATAACTAACACGTTCAAAATTGGTAAATACACCTAGATTGCACTGACTCACTTTATTTAACTTATAAGCAGAATATATAGTGAGAAATGCAGGACATGAAGAAATAGAAATTGAAATTAAAACTGTCAGTAGAAACAACCTCAAATATATTGTTATCATTTTGATGGTTCAAAATGAGGAGAAGTTAAGGCATTTCTTGTTAAAAATGAAAGGACAGTGTACACAAGCTAATCTGTTTTTCTCAATTTTTAAAAGTTCCCAAGATTATATCAATCTTAACCTAATACTAATACGTGGAAAAAAAAGTTGAAAGTAGTAATCATCTGTATCTTCAACAAAATCCACCGAGAATGCAAATGAGAGGAGGGGAAAAGAAGGCAGGACAAGAAGCAACGGATGGAAACTAATCAAGGAGAGAAGCAAACTAGAACTAAGGAGAAACTTCCTGAGAGTTAGAACAATTAACCAGTGGGACAACCTGCCTCCAGAAGCTGTGAATGCTCCAACACTGGAAGTTTTTAAAAAGAGACTGGACAGCAATTTGTCTGAAATGGTATAGGGTTTCCTGCCTGAGCAGGGGGTTAGACTAGATGACCTCCAAGGTCCCTTCCTACTTCATTATATTATCATTATCATTATTATTAAAATGCCTAAATGGAGAATAATTATATTAATTAAATTAATTCTTATTAAATTTAAACATAAATGAAATCAAATCAAATCTGGCCAGTTATCATTTGGAGCATGACTCCTGCTACATTAGCTAAAGGTAAAATAAAAGCTCTTGGCCTGGAACACAACATCAATGGCTCCACATGAAATGGTGGGAAGTGTCCATTCCAGGCACTGTAAGTTCTTCTTCATAAATTATTTGAGAGGTTAGAAGGTATGATTGTCAAATCTGCAATGATACTCATAAAGGACAACAAGTATCTTAAAGCAGAGAACCAAGCATCAGATGATCTTGATAGGCTATAACAGTGGGCAGAAACCAGAAAGATGAATTTTAATAGGTACAAAAGCAAAGTCTTAGATCTTGGTAGGAAAGATAAAAAGCATGAATATAGGACGAGGAGACCAAACTGGACAACACAACATCCAAACAGGATCTGGGTTTCTCAGTGGATCACAAGTTGAACATGAGCTAACAAAGAGAGCAAACTTAGTCCTCGACTACATCTGCGGAATACTAAGTGTCAAAATCGAAAGAAATAACTGTTTCCTTTATTCTGCATTTGCCAGATTACACTTAGAATATCGTGCCCTGTTCCAGGCACCATGTTTTAGGAAGAATATTGAAAAAATGGAGCATGTTCAGAAGAGAGTAACCAAGATGCTAAAAGCCCTACATGGGAAAGCATGAGGAACCACTGGAGATATTGAGTATGTTTAGCCTAGAGGAAACTGCAGAAAAATGGCAGAATTGTTCAGAGTTGTTCCAGAAGATAGGGTAAAATAAAAGAGATGTAAATTACAATCAGATATCACAAAACGTCTAATTGGAACAGCTGTTCAACGGTGGAAGTCAATGCCATTGGAGGAGGTGTAATTTCCTTTATTGGAGACATTTAGTCAGAGGTTGGATAGCTTTCTATCAGGGATACTGAGGTAACAGGATCTTATAGTGGGCAGAGGACTGAACTAGTCACCTTCAAGATGCCATCCTACCCAAACATTCTGTGGTTTAGGGTTTTTTTTAGTATTACAAGGGAATTAGGAACTCTTTTTGCTTCTCTTTCAACAAGCAAAAATATGACAAAAATTGTGGCTTATGATTTTGTGGTTTAAGCCAGAGTTCCTGGTCACTCACAATTCTAAGGCAGAGCTGTGCTCATAAACTGGAGAAGCTAAGTGTACAACTTGTAATTAGATTTTTTAATTTCTACTCTGAGATTGTATTATATAAGCATATGCAATTCAAATATGAGGAAAACAGAAAATATTTACAGGAAACTAGTAACAGTTAATAAAGATTAGGAATTGTCATTGATCAAATCAGATGTTCAATTTCATGTCATAGTGCATCCTCTGCAAGCTGTGGAAACTTCAACAGCCCTTCCCCTCATGCCCAACATTCATTTGTTCTCATTCCCAAAAACATCTTGTAGCAACTGAAAGAGAAAGATTAACTGTTCCAAGGAAACTTGATGATCAGGTACCTTTTGGATATATGGAAGTAATCTGGAGACAAGGGTGTCTGTGACATTTGCTATGGCTCCAAGAGCAGACACAATTGTAGAAGCATAAAAAGTCAGCAGGACTCTCATCTGTGATGAACTCCCTGGGTATTGCGAAAAGACCTGGAGAAAAGAAAAAATAAATTTGGAATACAGATAGTGTAAATAGTGGCGAGGGAGGGAGGTCAAATCATACATTATTTTTATAAGTACAATAACTTTTCTCTATTCACACGTTGAGTTCATCCACCAGTGTGGTGTGATGGTAAACATGATGGGAGCATAAAAAGTGCAAGTTGTAGTCTGAGGACCCAGATTGTTGGGGGCAATAAGCTGACTTTGTAATAATGCCGCTTGGGGGGGCAAAAGCCCTAATAAGCAGGCATATACATAGAATGAAGGCTACTGCTAAGCTTGTAAGCCGCCCTGAGTCTTCGGAGAAGGGCGGGATATAAATGGAATTAAAATAAATAAATAAAATACTCTTAGATGTAGAAGCTTATTAGGTGACTTGGACCAGCTACTCTCTCTCAGCCAGTCTATCAAAAAAAGGGTTTTGCTATGGGGAAAATGGGAAGAAGGTACACTATGAATGCCACCTTGAGCTCCTATACAGGCAAGATAAAAATATAATCAACAATCACATGAGCAAGGGATATAGGTATATAGATATAGATATATAGATCCCATAAGAAGTACAAGGTGATGCAGTACAGAATTGTACCCGGTGGAATATGAATACATACAGGCAATATTACTGCATGTTTGAATGATGAATGCTACTTCTGTGTTTAAAGTTAGGAATTCAAAAGAGAAATAACCTCATGTAGGAGAGAAAAAAAATCATGCTGGCCTGGCTAAATATGTCTGTCTGTAGCTTGACAATTTAATAATTTTCAGGATGGCTTTATTCAGTATGTTAACAGACCAGCAGTGCATTGGAAGAGTTCACCAACCTTTACAGATTTAGTCACTAGGTTGCATAGGAAATCCATGAAACCCAAATCTTTGTGGCAGTGCGTAATCAAAGTTCCTCGTGCAAGAGGGACTCCTGGTTTCTATGAGTACGAGAGCCAAAAAGAAGAAAGATAAATAGATATGCGTTCCTCAACCTTAGCATGCTAACCCTAACCTTAGCATCTTTCAGATGGGCAAGTCTTCACATCTCAGAATTCCCCAGTCAGCATATGTTGGAGAATTCTGGGAGTTGAAGTCCACATATCTTGAAGTTGCTAAACTGAACTTGATAATCAATTTTCAAAACAGAGATAAAACACTGTCCATGATATTTAATTCAGAAATTCAAAGTTAATTTAAGCACATATATTTTCCAAACCAAAGTTATGTTTTTTCCACCTTTTACCCATAGATTCATATATTCAGAAATAATCCTATGCTTTTTATATGAAATTAGATATAATACCTTGCATTTATACATATTACTTTTTATTCCAAAAGTATTTACTCATACATTTTACTTCACATATAAATGTGCAATTCTATGCATATCAGAAGACAGAAAATCCAAAAATCAGTTTAAAGAAACCTCAGATTCAAAGTGCCAGTGGGTGGCTCACTTTTTCATTGTAACCTATCTCAAATAACTGCCATAATTTTTTATTTTACAGTGATATGTATCAGCATATACACTATGCTACTATAATCTGCTAAAACACAGTAATAATAATTACTAATAAATAATTCAGTCACAAATTAGAAATATAAGAATGTGAGAATATTTTTACTTGAAAAACTGTCGATTGAATGGCCAGCAATCATAAAACATTGAGAAAGCAAGATTCATAAAGCAGAAAACAAAACAAGAAAATATCTGTAAGAACAATGGTCCAAATCAGTAATTTCAAACTGATTTGTTCTAGTATACTTTGTATTTAAGTAAAATACCTAATAAACAAAAGAGACAGGCACACAAGTACAAATGCTTTACAGAAATACAATGCGCAACAACATTTTATATATATGGCTTCATATATTATCTTTCACTACTTTACCTGAATTGGATGCAACCAATGCCATTTATGAGTGGAGTCGCTAATTTTTAAAAGTTGGATAACTCGCACAAACAACTTTGTCTCATGGTAGGGCAATACACAGCCAATCAAGTTGTCTTGATTATACAAATGAATATGAAACCTAAATCAGAACACACAATTAGATAAAGTTATGATGTCAGATAATTATGGACCTAATATGATATAATCTATGATACTGAACTACTAAACCTTCATCTTTGCACTGGTATTTTTCTCCTTAAAATCCTTTAAAATAGTTCTGGAGCCCTGATAGGCTGATTTTGTTTTAAAATTTAGAGAAGTTGGTGAGTAGAGACAACTTGCCTTGTGAGAATTAAAACTAGGAGGATAGGTAGTCATTGGTGCGAAACACAGAGTATGTGATGTGCAAGAACATTTCAATTTAATAAATAGGAATGGGAAGATTAGAAAAGAAGAAATTTACACGAGGAGAAAAATACTTTGGAACCAATTTGGCTTGATGGAGAAAGGAAATGCTATTCTTAACTATCCCTCATGATGAAATATCACTAAATCCAAAAACTGGGCCATATACAATAGGTGTTTACAGTGGTTCCCAGTACTATTTCCCAAATCAACATACCCTGGGAATGCTCTGAGGGGCTTGAATCTATGGACATCCATGCAACAAGCAATAAGATATCAGAGAAGCATGAATAAATTACCTGTGAATCAGCCACTCAAGGCACTTCTGTGCTGGCTTAAGCATGAAATATGGAGACAAGTGTATCAGGAACAATGAAATATTTTCATCTAGCTGCTGGTTTACTGCTTTAGTTTGGACACTGCGTTCCAAACCTTTAGATATTTGACTGAAAAGGGTTGTCTCAAATATCTCAAAGGACGGATCAATCCCAATCAGCTCTTCCAGGCCAGTGCACCCTGTGAAAGTTGCCAAAATAGTTTTACCAATTAACAGTTTTTTTTATTCTAACAAATGAAGTTGTGTGGATGACATAATTCTAATGTCAAAGCATTAGTTGGAACCATGACATCTAACACATAAACTTAAAGAACTGCAGGTTGACATAACTAAGCTTACAAATCAGATCCTATTTAATTATCAAAATGCAGAACAATTCTAGAGCTGACCAAACTACTATTATATTAAATTTATAATTTTAATATACTAGGAACTTACCTATAAAGATTTAGCTCACATATATTTATTAATCTTAGTAGACGTTACTCATCTTCTCTGAAAACTAAGTATTTTTCAGTCAATAACCTTGTACAGACAAGCTTATTATAAATTGCTATATACAGAATGCAATATCTATTCATCAGACATATGAAGCATACTTGGCAAGGACTTAAGGCTAGTAAGTAACTATTAGACAGAAATTAGCAGTAACTAATTACTCAGAAAAAAGGATTTTCATTAGTGATTGTATTATAAGCAGGGCTTTTTTTCTCATAGAATGCTCAGAACGGAATTCCGGCACCTTTTTTGGATGAAACCTTGTAGGGTAGGCAAGGCGGGTTGTATGACATGTGTGAGTTCCGGCGCCTTTTTCTTTTACAAAAAAAGCACTGATTATAAGAGTATATGTTGTGCATACTTATTATACTAATAATGTATGCTATTGTAACAAAATTTTATTTTCCTTCTGTGGGTAGCAGTGTACATAATATTAAAGAAAATGAATTCTTATGGATTGATGTTATAGTATATAAGGATTGTAAAACAAGAATTTGAATAATCCCACTTAATCTTCTAATCATGAAAACGGAAAATGTTTGAAACTGAAGACATAATTTGTCCCACTCTCCTTTAAAGCAAATTTATTTCATTTTATCTATAATCCCCAAATTTTCATCAAGACAAGCATGTACATGTTGTGTGTGTATGCATGTGTATACATATATGATTTACTTATTTATATGCTTGAGTTAACCATAAAGGTCTGTGATTTCATGCTATTTTTATAAACATTCAGGAACATGCATCATTCATTTTTCTTTTAATTATTTCAAAACTGAATATCAAATAGAAGATTTTGCCCCTTCCAGAAGCCAGGGAAAGGAAGCATCAGTGGCAAATGAATAGAATGCTGGGCTACCAAAACCATACTTGGTAGTTGGCCATGTTTTTAAGGCCACACTTACCTATTGCAAAAAAAGTCTCTCTGTCAATATTGGCAGCTTCTTTACAATCAAAGAGCAATGAAGCTGCTTCACTTCTAGATAAGAGGCTGGGATCATTCTGAGGAAGCGCAAGGCGCTTCAGCTGATGTGCAAGGGATGTCATTGTTTCACGCTCCTGTGTTGAAAAGAAATCAATCAAAATATTTCACACATGCACTACAAGAGAACACCAGCATGATGAATTACCTACCAAAACAACTTACCTGCAACTTTATACCAGTTGAGTAGCAATAAAGTCATGGACATAATTAATTCAATGTTTGGTTACTAACAAGAACCCAACTGTCTGACTCCCAATACCAAACCAGACCACACAGACACACTACAGCACACACCTTAAGCCACCATCAAACGTGTCATCATAATTATAGGGCAGGGGTCTTCAAACCTGACCCTTTTATGACTTGTGGACTTCAACTCCCAGAATTCCTCAGCCAGGCTCGCTGGCTGAGCAATTCTGGGAGTTGAAGTCCACAAGTCATAAAAGGGCCAAGTTTGAAGACCCCTGTTATAGGGCATACCAAAACGTATCAATCTTAGCTCCACTAGATTGTACAGAGTACAAGAGGCAAGTACTCCATCACAATTCAACGAACGAGAACAACGCACTCTTAGGTATGCTATCCTGACAGAATTCAAAGCTCAGCTCAGTCCCTCGTGGAAGTCAGACAAGCTGCAATCCTCTTCAGCCACCCGACCGTCTCTGTAATAAGATGGAAGGGCGGCAAGCGAGTTTAGCGGTGTATGTGTGTGTGTGTGTGGGGGGGGGATTTATGCCACACTCTCGGCTACCCCCTCCCACCGGAAAGGTGGCGTCCACCCCTTGCAGGGAGCCCGCGCAGCGCAAGCCTAGACCGATGCAGCTTGCACGCTCTCAGGGACCGCGCACAAAGATCTACCTGGCGCGGCGTCCAGGCAGAGACCGTGGAGGTGGATTCGCTGCCAGTCCAAGCAGCAGTTCCGGAAGGATGAACGCGTGTGAAGCTGGGAAACCACTACAAATGCCAGGGATCAGAGCAGAGCTACGATCTACCACGTGCGCGTCCACGATCAACTGACGGCACGCATCTCCGATCCCCTCCGTCGAGCGGTAAAACCCACTTCGCTTCTTCCCACGTGGGTAGGAGGCTTGCTAAACATTTTCCCCCTTGACCCGGAAGTGTAAGGCCAGCACGAGCATTTCCGTTTTGGTGCGGTAGGAACAGGGGGCGTCCCCGCGATTTCCTTTCTTTGATCGCTGCTCTCGGCTGCCCCCGTGAGGTGTCGCTTTGATATGCACAGAGCCTTCTGGCTGGAGAATTCTGGGCATGGAAGTCAACAGATCTTAAAAGTTGCCAAGGTTGAGAAACGTTGCTGGATTCCGAAGCTAACTTAGCTTTCCATTGGGAAAAAAATCATACTTTTAAAGACAAAAGAACCGAAATATTTAAAATCTTAGACTTGCTCCCTGGAAGAAAAGGATGGAGTTCCTCTTTTAAAGTGTAGCATGCAACTAAGAGATTTCATAAATGAACATACAGGTAGTCCTTGACTTACAACAGTTCATTTAATGACTGCTGAAAGTTACATCGGGACTGAAAAAAGTGATTTATGACCATTTTTTACACTTACAACCAGTGGGGAAGCCAGATTCACTTAGCAGCCATGTTACTAATTTAACAGCTGCAGTGATACACTTAATTGTGGCAAGCAAGGTCCTAAAATGGGGCAAAATTCATTTAACAAATGTTTCACTTAACAACATAAATTTGGGGCTCAACTGTGGTAAGTCGAGGACTACTTTGTATTCAGTATCAAAATGCAGGCAGCCCTTAGTTTACCTTGCACCTTGTCTCCAGAATGCAATCAAAAAAGTCAACATGGTGGCTGCATGTAAAATCCAGAAACTGGACCATCATGTTGACATTTTTGGCCATGCTTCATCCCCACCTCTGTGTTACCTGATCTCATGGTTGGATCTGATTAATATGGGGGGCCACCAAGAAACCTGAAGTTAGAGACCATTAGAGGCTAAACTAGAAAGTTTTTTTAAAAAGCAGTTTTGAACATTAACAAGAGGGAAGTGTAAATGTTAGTGTGAATGTAGCGTGTGAATGAAGTCTGAGTCTTTTTATTTATTTTATTATTTATTTATTAAACATCTTTCCATCCCCTCTCAATAAAAAAAAATCAGCGGCTTGAATAAATAATGCATAGATTGCTTCCAGGGTACAGTCTAAAAAACTGGCAGACTGGTACTGTAAGTACTGTGTGAACAAAAACAATAAGCAACATTAAAGAATTTATTCCTTGTTATCACTACTTTTATCCCTTTTGAAATCTCCTTATAAATCATATGATGTTGATATTGATCCTCCAATGGAGATCCGGATAATTGCTGGTTGTATAAAGTTGAACTGACTCCATCATGCTTGTCAGTCCAACCTGCTGCATGCTCTGCAATTTTTGTAATAACAATTGTCAGTTGTTGAAGAGTGTGATGCACCTTTGAAAAGAATCACCAGCAGCCAACAGTTTAAAAGAAAAATAGATCTCCTTTAGATTGAGTCTTCGAAGTGGAACTAAAAATACAGTTTCTCACATTGCTAGCAATGATAATAAGCTCATGTGAAATAGTAACAGAGCTTAGATGCTTAAAATGTATGCATGTCTGAAAGTTCATTAGTAAATTATTCTACATGTAAAATCCTGGCCTCTTTTTCTTCTGCCTTTTACATTCCCAGTACTGAACCATTTTTAAAACCTTGGATCTGTCTCGCCATTTTTTCCAGCTCTATGCCAATACTATTTGTAGTTTTCCACCTGTCACTGTGTGTATTATATCCTAAGTCTGTGTAGTGTTCCTGAAATTCTCATGTGTTAAGACATTCAGAGGAAGATGATTCACCAGTCCTTTTCTTTGTGAATTTTTTTAAAATCAATAAGGCTTAGATATGTTTATACGGAAATAACATGTAATTACTATTTCAAGTGATGTTCTTAGGAATAGATGTGTTGATTTCATAGAAATGGTTCATTTACATGTAATTTCAAGCAGAAACCATCATGTATACGTCTAGATACCAAATAGCTAACATGAATTCATATTTCACGTTAGCTAATTAACTGTAATCTAATCAAATCACTTTTAGGTCTTTTTTTAAACCTTTGGCATCCTTTTCCTTTTCCCTGAAATCTACTAAGAAGGAAAAAGTAAAGATTAAAAATTGGAGATTCAGAACACGTGAAAGTATTTTCTTTACACAGCACCAAAGTCATGTAGTGCACTCCACAAGAATAAATGATATGAAATTAGAACAATTCATGGAGGACCGGTGTTTTAGTGGCCTCTCCTCGTTAAGATATTGCTTTTATGTTTTATCACAGATAAGAATTCTCTGACTATAAACTGGTACCAATAGGTATTGCAAATGAATGAGTGCTGTTGGCTTTCTGTCTTGCTTGTCTGCTTCCACTTAGGTCTATCTCATACTGTGGAGAGAGGTTCTGAGCAGACTTTTATCCTAACCCAGCACGACTTCCAAATTCCTCCTTTTCTAAGTAATTGTAAACTCTTTTCAAAATAATTGCCTTGGCTTAATCCCCTCAGCGATTGGTATCTTTGCCACTGATTTAAATTACAGTGCATCTCAAGAAGTACACTGACTTCTACTTTTGTCAACTTCCCATTTAGGCCCCTGTGTAGGACATATTTGAGATGATAGTAATCTATGTTTAGTGACTGCCTCATTTAGTGACAGTTCACAGTTATGACAGTGATGAAAAAGATAATGGTATGATCAGTCTTCACATTTAGGACCTTTGCAGGTCTGTAACATAAAGGAGAGCTGAAGTATGTTCACAAACATGATCACGGTTTCACTTAGATGCTGCTTCACTTAGCAATCAAGTTGCCAGTCCCAATTGTGATCACTGAACAAGGGCTATTTGTATGTGAAGTAGTGAACCATAAATGCTTTGCAAGAGATCAGATTATGCAATCTGCAATAGGTTCCACACATTTGTTTAAGCCCAAGATTGCTGCTACATATTGTTGGATTGTGCACATCACTGGGGCTTAAGGAGGAAAGTCTGCAGTGGCAGCTATTACCTACTATCTCCATGTATTTAAATGCACTATGTATTTCTGCGTTTGCCTCTCAGCACAGCAAATAAAGTGATAGTTTACATGTTTGGATCATATATTTGGATTAACTGTGGAAAAAAGACAAGCAAAGAGACTTCCTTTGACACATCTGCAAAGAAGTGGGAAATTTTACTGAAGCACTTAATAAGATTAAGTTAGGAGTTTGTATCTAAAGGGGCCCTCAGGTTTTCATGGGGATGGTGAACTTAAATCAGAATTAACTATAGAATTTGTGCTATGTGGGAAAAGGAGAGAGAAACTGTGTGGCATTGCAAAATCTCACCATTTGCAAATAACAGTTTTCTCTTGGCAAATTCACATCATTCTTGTAGAAGTTAAGAACTCAATTTTTGGGAGAACACAGAAATGGCACTTGAATTGTTTTGCAATGTATTACTCATTTTTCTCCATTTCTCTTATGTATGTCCTTGTCTTCAGGTAATTACTACTACTCTATTGAATTACATTACTGTTTTCTCTGGTAATGTAATATACTGTGTGTTCCTGTTCCTTTTTTTTTACTTACCTAGGAGTTGATGCATGCAGTAACTTTCTATTTTGCAGAAGGAGGGTTGAAATAGTTTTACAAATCAAATTGTTGGTATTTAGGATATTGGATCATCAAAACCTTTATAGCAGAGATGGACAATTATAATGGTTCTTCATATGAACTTCAGTTCTCAGCAGCTTGGGAGAATCAAAATGATAGACTAAAGCAAGGATCGGCAGAGAACAAGCAGTGAATGAATGGAGATGAAATCTCTATTAAACCAATAAAAGATAATGGAAACTATAGTTCGGATAATATGATCGAAAGGATTGCACTTTGCAAATCTTAGTGTAAATAATGTTCAATTTTTATTTGCTGATTCAGATTAATTCAGCTTTCTTATACAGAGCTAGTGGGGTAAAGTGGTTAAAAGTGTTTGATTAAAACTGGATACCAAAGTTCAAGTTCACCCTTAGCTATAGAAATTCACTGAGTAACTTTGAGCCAGTCACTCTCTCTGAGACCTAAGAAGGAAGCAATGGCAACCACTTCTGAAAATCCTTGCCAAGAAAACTACAAGGATCTGTCCAGGCAGTCTCTGAGAATCGGTCACGATTGAATGCAAGAAAAAATGGTTTTGTTATCCATTCTTGGCAAGTATCACAAAACTGCAGTATTATTGGAAAAGGGAATAAAATTGCTCTACAAAATAAGATTGATGCAATTTTGCAAAACCAGAATGATATGGCACACTTTGTCTTAGAACGTTATATATCTATTTTTCTGAAATAGAAAAAGAGACTTGCCTGGAAGTTCTTTTCAGGAGGAAAGTAAAGGTGAAAGTCATTTATTATTAGAGTGCATCTGGCTATTTAAACTTACTTTAATCATCTTGTTCGTCGTTGCTTTTCCATTTATATGCATGTTTATATGCATGGATTTCTAGTTCGTTGAGTTGCAGAAGAAGATACCGGTAATATTTCGGTAAACCTATGATGGGCTATGTTCTATAACAGGTTTGAAGTGGAGGGTGGGGTGGGTCAGAGCTCCTGAGAGTAAGAAATGTTTTTCTTCAGGGCATCTGCTTCTCTCTGCACACCCTGTTGTCTTTCCCCCCAGATTAAGTAGCAAATTCAGAGTTCTTCTGAAGGCAGGAGAAACTTCAAAACGGCCAGTCAGGGAGGGGAAGGGGATGGATATGTCCCAAGCGATGCAGAGCAGGGTCAGATGACAAGGCGAGGGGATAAAAAGCAGAAGCTGTGTCCAGCAGCTGCCTTCAGCCAGAACCCTGCTTACAGCCAGCAGCAGCAGCAGCAGCAGTCCAGGAGCAGGAAAGCTGAGTGAGAAAGTGAAGGCTAGCTCCCGCTGTCAGTTTTTCTGTCTCCTCTTCTGTCTTCCCTTCCTGCTACAGAGCCAAGTAAAGGAAAACAAACAAACAAACCCTTCTTTGGGCCTCTTTGCAAGATTAATTTCCTTTACAAGAAATATTACCATCCCCATTGTTGCAATCGTCTTGAGAAGATCCTTCATAAGTTGCAATAAGCATCTACAGCGGTGAAAAAGAACCCGGTCTCTAAGCAAGATGACCACTCAGATCAATTCCAACCTACACTACAGCTACGAATATGAAGAGGAGGAATACATGAACCAAGAGGAAGAATGGGACAGGGACCTGCTCCTGGATCCGGCATGGGAGAAGCAGCAAAGGAAGGTCAGAAAAGCCCAGCCAAAGAAAACCATCTCCAGTTGAATGTGAATTTTGTGCTGATCGTCATGCCACTCTCTAGAATGCTCGCTTCTTGAAAGCTTGAAGGGGGGGTGAAAAATAGAGGAGGAGGGGCAGTGAAAGATAGGATGATGATTTTAGATTTGGTGTTGTATTATCATTGGAAGCATGGGTACTATCTCACCATACATTTTGAATTATTTTACTTTCTTTATTTGTTAGAATTAGATTTCTGTCCAAGACCCCAAGGCAGAATATATGGTACACCTTCACCCAAATTCCCTCATAGAATAGGATAAAATAGATTAGGTGTAGAGACAAATGGCCCAGTCACCCCGTGAGTTTCCACACTAACAGTGAACTAGAATTTGTGTGTCTTTACTTCAGTACCTTACCCGTTGATCATACTGGTAGTCACTTGTTTATATGTGTGCATACATTTGTTTGCCTTTAAGTAAGTACAGTTTTATAGGAAACATAGGTAGTTCTTCATAGATGAGGATGTTAAAGGTAAAACACAAACCAACCACATACAGGTAGTTAATACGTTGCCTTTGTCTCTTCTAACATGGTCCTGCATACCGTTTGTGTCTCTTTGTTGCTGCTTGGGCAGAAAGGAAGACCCTTGTGAACATGATCCTAGAAATACTTTCTGAAATACAGTTGACAACATGAGAATGGAAGAGTGGAAGAAAGCCTTCGCTTCTCTAAATTTCATCAGAAGCTCACTAACTCCTAATTGTTGATGCTCAGAACTTGGGCTTCAAACTGAACGCCTTACTGCATACACTGCAAGAGTCCATTAGGAATACTTTGGGATTTTATTGGGTGTTTAGATTCAGTCCTTCAACCAAGGTTATTCAGCACATTTATAAAGTTCTATGAATTGGTCCAGTGATTAGGAATAAATGATGCATCATCTTTTCTTGGTCAAAGCTTATATAAGATTTTTGCTACCTTTAGCACTTCTTTTGAATAATGTTGTCTTTTATCTTACTGTATGTTCAATGCAGGTAGATCAAAATATTATAGTAATAATAGAATTATTTCAGCTCTCCTAATCATATCATTTTTTCCTTTGTCCTCTGATTTCAAAGGCCAGATAGTACTCCAAGCTCAACATGATGCATATTTATAGAGGAAGATTTAATCAAATATATAGCTTGGAGTCAAACTACATAGTATATTCAATGCTTAAAGGATTCTCCCTGTTGTTGTTTTTTTAAACAGCAGCCACAGAGGCAATCCCAGATCTGTTAAAGGTGTAAAGGGGAGTGGTGTTGGTCTTCTTTTTTGCGCTCTTAGTGACATGAGTAGCTTTCTACCCATTGCTAATAAAAGTTGAGGGTATTATTGGGATCATGACACAGAAAAAGGCTTATGCTGCCCCATTTGCATATTATAGTCCTAAATCTGATCGTAATAGCTGCAGCTGCTCTCTTTGAAACATAGCACAATGTTGTTTGGGGTAGTGATTTGGGCGTTGTGAGCTTGCATAATGACACAAATACATTAAACTCAATTTTATTCTTACTTGATGAAGGAGGCTAAACTGAGTCTCAGTGTCTGTCTCAAGGTCACCTTTGAACTTTATAATTGAGGACAGGTTAAACCACAGTTTTTCTAGGTCTGGTTATCCATTGTAAAGCTGTATTGTGCTTGCTTAGAATCCTCCATATATTTTCCTGAATATATTCCATTAAGGTTAACAACAACAAAAAAAGCTATGAAAAGGGCTATGTTCACACATTGCATTAAGTCAATTGTTAAGCCCATGAGTGCTATCCATCCTGATCCCCACAATATACTAAGCTACTAAGCTTACCGTAATAGAGTGGCACTTGAATTGTCAGTTTAGCATGGTAAACTGTCTATCATGACTTTTGGGGAGGTATGTAAATAGAGCCATTTTCTGAAAATGCTTTTTCACAGCATTTTCTTTAGCAATTATTTGTCTTGTGGAAAAGAGCAGATATTTTTTTTTTGCCAGTTGAGGCTTTGAAAGGTTTGATTTCTAGTGGCATAACTGGCTTTATTTAAAATTCAGAAATCATTGAAAGTTTTTCTTAAAAACTCACAAAAATGAAACGATTTCAGTGGACGCTACCAAAGAATTACCATAGCATGACAGAGGATACAATACAGAATATGTCCAATTTACATCTATAATAATTAAGTTTTACAAGAATGGGTCATTTTTGTTTTTGTTGTTTAGTCCCAATTAGGCAAAACATTAGACATCCCTAACATTTCAGGATGCAAATGCTAAAAAGAAATAACCTGTAAATCATTGCTCCACTGCAGTCCAGCCCTTTCAGTGGGATTCCCCCCAACACACAGACACAGATGCACAGACCCACTTGATTTGAGTGGCTGGTGGATTGCAACCTTCATAGCTTTACATTGTCCTCAGTCTTTAAGAAAGGGAAAAGGTTAACTGGATGCACATATCTATAAATAACACCTGAGGGAAGGCAATCTCTTTTCTTGGCATGAGAAAAGTCTGTTATTTGGATTTCAGGAAGCAACGTGCTCTCCCACTAGGACTGGTGGATTTGCAAATTCTTAGGGTGGCAGGCTTTTTTCTCCATGATGCTAAAATAAGCTCCCCAAAGTACATTCCTGAAGTCCATATATACAATGATTTGCATGGTTGCTGAGCTTTGTTCAAACCAGTAATCTAATATTGAACAGCCAAACAAGCCCAGCAGTTGGCTAGCATATATGTTCTATGAGACAATCTTGGAACAGGACAAAAATAAATGCCATTGTTTCTATTGTGGGCTGCCCTCTGCAGACTTGCCATTTCAGGATATGCCTGGTATGAGAACTGTCAACAGTTGTTGGTAAGACATGATGACGTCCTTAGGATTACAATGGCCATGACACCTAATTATAACTCCAGATCATATTGTAGCACAGGGTCCCTGCAAGCATTCAAACTCCTTGGTGCAGAAGCCTTCCACAGATTTCCATAAATGTGGGTGTTATATAAGAGAACTCTATTGGTCTATACATCATAGTTTTAATCTTAAACAGGGGAACAATTCTGGGAAACTATAATTTTATTCAGTGCAAGAAGATGAGTTAGGAAGACCTAAAAATAGGGACAGATCTGATTTTTTTTCCAGTGTGCCTGCTGCTTGAAAACTAATGCTAAGTATAAAACTAAGTAAGTTTCAGCTCATTCAAGCAGTGCTTTAAGTCTGCAATCATCAACACACACATACACACGCACGCACGCACACAGAGTGAAGGAGATGTACCTCTGTTAAAATGTGAATATTTTTTGTTGGATTCTGATTCTTGTTGACTCAGTGAACACCTTGAAATCTCTTTTATGTAGGGAATAATCATGGGACAAGCAGAGGGTCCTGAAAGGCCCCTCATGGGCAGGCTGTAGAGTAATTACCATTGAAAAATGTGGTCTTGTTTTGTGACAGCATGCACTCTGGGCATCATGTGAAGCAAGCACCAGCAAAATATATGCATGCATGTCTCTGTGTTATGAAGAGGTGTCAGGAAGCTGCACCACGGGACAGAATTAAAATAAAAATGGTGGAGATTGTCTGTTTGTGACAATATTCTGACAAATACTTGGGAAGGGACTATGTTACAGGTTCATTTGGGTGCTCCATTGCGGCTCTGGTTTTAAATTGCCTTGAAAATGTTTTGCTAGAATGAGTGTTAGAACTTGAAAACCAGTCAGTCAGTGTAGGACAGGGGTCTTCAAACTTGGCCTTTTTCCTCAGCGTGCGGAACTGAGGAACTCTGCGAGTTGAAGTCCACAAGTCATAAAAGGGCCAAGTTTGAAGACCCCTGGTGTAGGAATTTACAAGGAATGACAAGAAATTCGAGATGACATAAGTTAACAAAATATAAGTTGCAATCGTGCGGTTACTTACTTGGGAGCCTGAACTGTAGAGTCTAATGGGACTAACTACTGAGATGACATTTTTAGAGCTGGGCAGTTAACAGAGCTAAACTGCCATGTCCTCAGAAAAAAAGGATATCTTCAGTTTCAGTACAGTGTAATCTTCCTTTCCATTTGGGCATTTCTACTGAAAATCCCCCAAAGCTTGTTGTACAAAAATAGCCCACGATGGCAAGAAGAGAAAAGGGACATGCAGGTCATTGCCAGAGACTATAATTCAAATACAACATTAATTAGAGGCATCTTATGAAACAATGCAGTGAGCTAGTATAAAAATATTGCGAGAAAAAAACCTATACTTAAATCTCAAACTCCAGTAAATATTTTCTACTGCTCCACATTGGGATCTCTAGGGGGAAATCAAATATACATCTGAATATGCTGTCAGATTCAGAACTCTAGTCTAGGGCACATTTGGGGCTCCATAGGCAGGCAAAACCCAGAATGATATTGTTGTAGCATGATTTCGCTTTGCTGCAGGATAAAAGACAGAAGGGGCCTGTCTCCATTTGTGAAGATTTTGTGAGGGCTAATCCTTCACTGAGGGCATACCCACCCTATAAAACATCTTGTTTGTAGGCACAATAGCTTCCTTCAAAAATCCTTGGTTTTCCTGCTCTGGATGTGAATGGACACACTTGGCACAGCGCTTGTTTCTTCTACTGAAGAAAGCATTAGTGGTGGAGGCAGAGATGTTGGGCACAGCACTGATGTTGAGGAAAGGATTAATAACCCAGCCCACACAGGGTGGGCAAATGATTATAAAAAGATTTGTTTATCAGGATGAGGGTTACTGACCTGCTAAATACACAGGCTGGGCCAAACGGAGGTGGTGACAGTTGGCATCTACTGTCACCAACTGCCAGAAGAGATTGATTCTTTTCTGAGAAAAATATCTAATGAATTTGTAGATAACTTCATTTGTTCTGTATAGGCTGGTTGTTGTTCCCTATAGTTTTGGGCTTCAGCTTCCCCAGTGTGTCTGACAGATTTGACTACTTGGTTTCCTCTGTTATTGTGAATTCTGGTTCTCATTTTGGGTCTGAATTTGGCAATTCTCTTAGGCATTTGGTCCAGACTGTATTCAGTCATCAAATAAATAAACTAAAATTCCTTGATCAGGGTTAGGGTTAAGCTTTAGAAGAGGGGTCTTCAAACTCGGCCCTTTTACGACTCATGGACTTCAACTCCCAGAATCCCTCAGCCTGGCTGAGGAATTCTGGGAGCTGAAGTCCGTGAGTCGTAAAAGGGCCGAGTTTGAAGACCCCTGCTTTAGAAGGTTGCATGTACTATATACATTTAAAAGGGGTGGACTACATGGTTGCAGTCCCATTGAGTTTTAACCTTCTGGCAGTCACACCTGCTGTCAAAAAATGCTCCTCATTCTGCTTCACAGGGCAAGGCTGACTGGGAGTGAACAATCATTTTGCAGATGAAATTGCCATTTTGAAATACAGTAGGACTTCGGTGATGTACAGCCTCTTCAATTGCCTTAACTAGCTGTCCCAAATTCAGTTGAGATAGAAAGTAATGTTTTAATAATTGGATGCAGTGCTAAGGTTTACTGTTATCACTGCAGAATATATAACATAAAGGAGAAAAATGAGAAATCCATGTTCCTTTTAGGTGGCATTAATAACTGAAATTGCTTCTCCAAATCTTATACTGTAGCGATATGTGCATGAAAAGAACAAAAGCAGAGGTCATGCTGCATATCAAGAGAAATATGCTAGTAGCTGGTGCATCATGAAGTAGTCTATGTTAATTAAAAGTGTTATTCAGGTGCTGGGTCTCAAGGGAAATGCATTAGAGAACCACAGCTCTAAATATAATTTTGCTAGAGGATCTTACAAGGGCTATTATGTGAAGCTCTTGTATTAATGCTGTCAATCTTCAGTTCTAAAGATTATTTTTCTTTGCTACTCTGTGCAGGCTTCTAAATGCCATAAAAGAAAAATGCATAGTTCTACTGTAGTGGCAGAAGCTATATATATATATCACCCTGTCAACAAAAGTGCGTATAGTCAAGGCTATGGTCTTCCCAGTTGCAATGTATGGCAGTGAAAGCTGGACCATAAGAAAGGCTGAGCGCCAAAGAATTGAAGCCTTTGAACTATGGTGCTGGAGAAGACTCCTGCGAGTTCCTTGGACTGCAAGGCGATCAAACCGGTCAGTCCTAGAGGAGATCAACCCTGACTGCTCTTTAGAAGGCCAGATCCTGAAGCTAAAACTCAAATACTTTGGCCACCTAATGAGAAGGAAGGACTCACTGGAGAAGAGCCTAATGCTGGGAAAGGTTGAGGGCAAGAGAAGAAGGGGACGGCAGAGAATGAGGTGGCTGGATGGAGTCACTGAAGCAGTAGGTGTGAGCTTAAATGGACTCCAGAAGATGGTAGAGGACAGGAAGGCCTGGAGGAACATTGTCCATAGGGTCGCGATGGGTCGGACATGACTTCGCAACTAACAACAACAACAACAATATATATATATATATATATATATATATATATATATATATATATATATATATATATATATATGTGCAAATTATTCAAATTGCTAATAAAGAATTTGGGAGGCTAAGATGATCATTTCGAACTCATTTATGTTCTCATCAGTTAGTCATACCCTTTATCTGAGATTCGAACCCGGGCTGATTGTATATCAGGCAGTGTTTTAACCTCCTGAGCCACGGGGTTCTTTCTCTCTTATATTAGCTGGAAGGCAAGGCAAATGTATGTTTAAGTATTTGTCAAGGCTTTTTGAATGGACCTTGCTAATATATATATATCAGTCATTATTGCCATGTACACTTCAGCAATTCCATTTATTTATACAATTAAAATTAAAGGCTGCTTGGAACCTTAAAGAAAGTAAAAAGAAGAGATCAAATCATGTATATTCAGGGGGAAAAACCAATAACTATAGGTAACTTACCCCCAAATAACCACTTTACCCCTAGGCCTAGGCCAGGCCTATGAGAACAGCCAGGTTTTCAAAGGCCTTTGGAATATCATCAAGACGAGATCTATATAGGTCTCGGGGGAGGGGATACTGTTCCAGAGGGCAGGTGCTGAGACAAAGAAGGTGACCCTTTTTGGATCTCACTCTGCCAGATCTTACTGGATGTGCAGAAAGTAGCAGAGATAGGCAGTCCCACAAATAACCAGGCTCTGTGCCATAAAGGGCTTTATAGGTGGCAAGCTTTAACTCCCCTCCTCCCCCATACATTCATGAAGATGGTCTTTGCTATTATGCCTGCTTAGACTATCTAACAATAACAGACTAACAGAGTTGGGAGGGACTTTGGAGGTCTTCTAGTCCAATCCCCTGCTCAAGGAGGAGACCCTATACCACTTCAGACAAATGGTAATCCAATCTCTTCTTAAAAATCTTCAGTACTGAAATACCCACAACTTCTGGAATCAAGTCATTTCACTGATTAATTGTTCTAACTGTCAAGAAATTTCTCCTTAGTTCTAGGTTGGTTTTCTCTTTGATTAGTTTCCATCCATTGCTTCTTGATCTGCCTTCAGGTGCTTTGGAGAATAGCTTGATTCCCTCTTCTTTGTGGCAGCCCCTTAGATATTGGAACACTGCTATCATGTCCCCCCTCATCCTTCTCTTCATTAAACTATACATACCGAACTCCTGCAATAATTTTTCATATGTTTTAGCCTCCAGTCTCCTAATCATCTTTGTTGTTTAAGGGACTGGAGGCTAAAACATTTGAAGAACAGTTGGAGGAATTGGGTATGTCTAGTTTAATGAAAAGAAGAAATAAGGACAACATCTACATTAGGTGTGGTAATGAACAATCAGACATTTGTATATTCTTCAGAAGAAATCTGTCTAGCTAAATTTCCTGGGGTCAAGGAAGTTAATTTTCCAGATACAGTTGGCTTTTATGCATAGCTTCCCTTCGGTAGCAGCTGCATAAATCTGATTCTTCTTTATAGAATTCCAGTTGTGCTAGCTTCAGAATGCTAGGAATGAGCAGGATATTCTATTAATAGTTTGCAAGCATGCTCCTGAGACTAGCTAAAATTCCAGTGTTTCATAGTAGGACCTTTGCAGTGAATGTTGTTTGACCACTGTTCCTAGCAGTTCAGAAGCAGCATTTCTAATTAGGATTGTTACAGGAGCAAAGTACAATTCTCTTCTCTTCTAGCAATCATTGTTTCTCTATTACCATAGCAGTAAACAATAGTGTTCTTCCCTACCATTCAGTTGCAGCTTGCTCTGTTGGGTGGTGGAAATTATTTAGATTCCAGAGGGAAGACAAGCAAAATCTGTTGTTTGACCACTGTTCCTAGCAGTTCAGAAGTAGCATTTCTATTTAAGATTGTTAGGAGTATCTGGAATAGCAACGGGTATGAAAATGTGCAGTTTTCTATGTGAGAACAATATTAAAGCCAATAATCTCTCCAGGAGATTCTTCACTGTCTGCCATCTGTGGTCATACGTGGCAACCATAGATTTCTACCTGAGGAAATACTAATTACTCTTGAGAGAAAAAAAGCATCAGATCAAATACCTAGTTATCTTATAAATTGGAATATAAGTGAAATGTGATATATGTATTGGGAAAAGCATGGGCAGATGTACCTGTAAGAGAGAAGGACTCTGCATTTCCCTGGATAAATTCTATGTGTAAGTAAAAGAAAATTAAGGAGCCATTGTAGCCACCTTAAGGTTCATGAGGTTTAAGGTAATCTATGTGAAATCAGGATAGTCAGAACATTATAGGAGATCACAAATGTCATTTGTGACTCCTGTAAAACTGAGGTGCTCATCTGTGGGGAAAAAAAGTTTCCCTCCCCTCTCGCTTGTCTGTGCTTTGTTAGTGCCTATACTTTATCAGTTCCAAAATGCTACAGGAAATAGAAAGTAGCAGACTTCAGAATATCTCAAGTCAATATATTAAACTCCTTTGTAATCTTTTTCTTGGTTGGATTGGGAAGACTCTGGATCTGGTATTTTAGCTCTATGGAGAAGTTTCTGTTAAATGACTAATATAGCACTAGAGAGAGGCAATCTTTCTGCAATAAAATTGTGTTGCCTGATTTGCATTGTAGCCTGTCAGCATTTAGGTAAATCTCTCTTTCTCTCTGCTACCCAGGTGATAAGCAGAAGTTTTGACAAGTCCCTGGCAGATTATAACAATGCTTTTTGAGCTATGCACTGGGTATGTTGGGCAGCGGTGGGTGGATGGGTGCTTGGGTTTAATTTATTGTATGAAAAAACATTTTTCCTCAGCTTGAATCCCTAAACATACTGTATATTGGAGCCTTGCCCTCTTCTTCATACTAGCAGGAGGTAATCCTAGATGTAATCCAGCCAATATGGAAAGTACAATGTTTGGGAAAGGTCAGGCAGTGTACAAATTTAACTAATCACAATCTATCAGCCCAAACTAACAACAGTTGATAAGAAAGACAAAAACTCTAGATAGTGGACATTGGTGTCCTGGAGACAGCAGAGCAGAAGAAGAAGAACTGGAAAATCATTGCATAATATAAATACCTGCAAATAGAAGTAGCAAAAGAAATAAAGATAGTAATAGTGACTTGGGTGCAATGTCAAAACAACTGAAGCACCACTTGAACACTGTTGGCACTGGCAAAATCACCAAGAGTCAATTGCAAAAGGCAGCTTTACTCGGAACAGGTTACATCCTGCAACAGTAGCTTGAACACCAGCAAACAACAGTATCTGCCTGTCCCAGGTCTTTGGGAAGGACTTGATAAGTGGATTAAAATGCCAAATCCAGTCTAAACATCTGGCTGATTATGCAACCAATCATCATAATCAAATTTGTTTTATATTAATTGGTGGTGGTTAGAAATATAAGGATATTAGCCTAAGGATATTAAAAGTGTTCACTTAAAACTTCTTAATATTCACAAAATAGTGTTAATGCTTAAGGCAGGAAGTCATGAGTGTCTGCAGGGAGGCAAGTGAAGTGTTGTGTGTTGAGACAAATTATGTGAAGAATGCAGTTAATTTGCATCAGTGTGTGATATCACTGACATAATTTGTTTCATTTGTGTGATGATACCATGACAAATGAGATATTATTGTGGCTTGTATGGAGGTCTCTGACCAATTGATGTACTTTTTCACTATTTCTATTGTGGCCCTTGTTGAGAGTCCAATTCAAATTCCCATTGTCCCAGCAGCAGCAAATAATTAAATCTGCAATATTGCAATTTTGATCTGCAATATTTCAACAGGAGAAATATTGCCTCTAGGAAAGACATCTGCACGTCTGGCTCAATTAAGTCACAACTGCCTACCTGTCCCTGTTGTAAACAAAAATCACAAAATCAAGCTTTCCCCTATGCCTTTGTCACTTACATGTCCTCAGATGTATTTCTATTTATTTAATAGAAAAAAAATCCCACACTGGGAAACCCTAGAGTTGGAAAATTGGGGCTGTAAAGCATTTAATTGCCGCACTGTGACACATACTGATGGTTTTTCAAGATTCCCCCAGCTGCCATCTGATTTCTTGCTCTGCTTCCGTGTGAACAATAAATGGTCTAATAAATATAGGATCTTTTTCAGACCCAAGGGATATGTAGGCTATTAGTGATATATGTTGGCTGTATTTTGACTGCTCAGAAATGAGTATATTTTGAATTCTGCCTCAATGGTATTAATAGAAGAGATTAGTCAGAGGCAGCAGCTTGTTCTTTCAACACATGAAAACTGAATGAAGACACAAAGCAGAAGGCTACCTACAATAGAATAGATGGGGACTGCATCAGCTTATCTGGCTTTGGTGGGTATCCCCAGAAGGAACAATTTTAAAGGGTAATACTGCAAAAAATCACAATTAGGGATGCAGGCCTAGGCATACCGGTATCTACTAAAAAATGAATCCTACTAGGTTTCTTCCCACCCATTCTAAATGAATTCAAAATGATTTATTTCAGTAGGTATGTATACATTTGATCTGTAAATCTGAGATATTTAGACTTTTCCATGACCCCGTGACAATGAGATCCCTCTATCTAACACATTAAGTAATTACATTTTACAATTAACAGTGAAAGAGGAATTTAGAGAGAAAACAAAGAGTAAGAAAGTTTAGACAAATAACATGTAGCACAGAGATTCCCCCCCCCCCCTCTTTCCCTAGGGAGTTTATGGTGATTGTCATAGTACTATGTAGCTTTCTGGTCTCAATATATCCCTTCTTTGGGCCATGTATTTTTGTATGAATGGAAGTGTATGAGAATCAGCTTTTACATCCACAGGAATTTTCTGAGTTGTGTAAGATATTAGAGGCAGAATTATATGCAATCTGTAGTATGCATAATATTCTATGCATTACTGTGTACGGAACAGAAAAACTCTGGGACTTAATTGATTCCAATGCATCATAAAGTCAAATCTATTTCCACACTGGCTAACTTCTCAGACAAAATGTCTCGACCCAGCAGTCTCCCATGCCTCATCCCCACAGTGTGAAAAATGCACCAGATCTTTGCTGTCAAGATACTTGTGATAAAAATTGGAACATTAATGAGCAACCTCTTGGAGTGAAACATTGTGTAAACTATACAACTGCTTTATCTATGAAAGTTGAATCAGAAACCACTGAACTGAACATGAGGATAAAAACAGATTTGTCGTGAGGACAGTGCCATAAATAAAATATACAAGCAATTTCATACTTTTGCCACTGATTGGGGGGGGAGGGGGAGGCAGTAGCAACAGCCATAATGAATCAGTTACTTATTCTTCTGTGTATTCAAGCAGCTGCATATTTAAATGTCAATTCTAAGTTAAAATAGGATTACAAAACAAAACAGAGAACTCCTTGAGTATCTTTGCAGAGGTAAGTAAAATAATGCTCTGGTAATTTCCAGGAGGGATTTATAATCTCAGCACATCTGGAAGCTACCAGATGGAGAAAGCTGCTTTCATTATAATCTAGCACATGTTACAGGGACTGTTTACAGAGGCTGCAAGACACTAATTAATTAATAGCTCTTCTTATCAGTCTAGTTTAGATGTTCTTAGTTCAAATATCTTTCTCCTTTTCATGTAGAAATTGGGCTCTTATGGCATTGCTTTTCCCCCCATCCCAATGGAATGATAATTAATATGTAACTTCATCCCAGTGAGGCTTTGATGTGTGAAATGTATATGCAATAAAATACACATCCTTCTTACTGGAGATGACACTAACCAATACAGTATAAGTATATCAACATGCTACTTTCATTATTTTACAAGTTATACATGTAGCATGTGGCAGCCACCCTCCACCACATTGAATTCTGGCAGTCTATAAAGATGAGAAATCAATTTATCCTCTGTAAAAGTTAGTAAAGGTAAAGGTTCCCCCGCACATGCGTGCTAGTCGTTTCCAACTCTAGGGGCCGGTGCTCATCTCCGTTTCAAAGCCGAAGAGCTAGCGCTTGTCCGAGGACGTCTCCGTGGTCATGTGGCCGGCATGACTAGACGCCAAAGGCGCACGGAACGCTGTTACCTTCCCACCGTAGTGGTCCCTATTTTTCTACTTGCATTTTTATGTGCTTTTGAACTGCTAGGCTGGCAGAAGCTGGGACGAGTAACAGGCGCTCACTCTGTTATGCGGCACTTGGGATTTGACCTGCCAAACTGCCGACCTTCTGATCAACAAGCTCAGTGTCCTAACCCACTGAGTTATGAGCATGCATTTATTAAACAGTGTCATATTTAAAAGCTGGAGTAAGGTAAAGGCTTTTCCAAATTGTCATAGTCTGTAAGAATTTCTATGCAAGGCAATCGACCATGCTGATTAGGTGATCTGAAAAGGTGCTAAACTGGGGAAAACTGTGGTGGTCTAAGGGCACTGAGCTGCTTTGAAAGCATCTCCAGCATTTCTATGACTTCAGTAATGTTTTAGAACAGAGCTGATTATGTCTTTTGTTCCCCACTAGAGGGCTCTCTTCCCTCATCGTCCGCTCCGACTCATAATTTGTAAGAGGAATGGTAGCCTGCTGCCTTTTCAGCTCCTCCTCAATATTTCATGTAAAGGAGAGAGGCTGAAACCCTTAAGACTTTTCTCGTTTCCTAACCTAACCTGACCCTGGCCTGACCGTAACCCTAAGTCTTCAGCTTTGGATCAACCCACTTGCAAAATCCTTTCTAATATATATGGTTGTTATATTGTCATATTATTGGATCTGCAGCAGCTTTTAGATATTCACCCCTTGTTTTCAGCATTCCAGATTGTCAGAGACAAAGGAAACCAGGGCTTCCCTTGAGATTCCTTCTGAGAGTTTGAGGAGTGAAAATGATGGATGCTCTTTGAGAATCTGGAATATGTAACACAGGGCACATACAATATATGCCAAGCTGAATAAGAACTATTAAAATCCTATAAATGCTGCCCTCTGTTCTTTGCTAAACGCAAGACAGATGTGATGTACATCAGGTGTCCCCAAACCCGCAATCCGTGGCCCAGTACCAGTCCGCGGCATGACAGCAATAGGTGCACACAAACAAGTAAAGCCCCACCTGCGGGATGCAAGCAGCACACAAAACCTCTCTCCACTGAGCTGGTCCATGGTGCCGAAAAGGTCGGGGACCTCTGATGTACATTTCTCATAAAGCGAACCAAATATTTCTAGACTTGACGTGTTTCAATTTTGACTCGGGATGTTAACGCCTATAACTGAGCAGCCACGGTTTATTATCGAAAGTGAATAGCGCTTTTTTTTTTTTAACCAAGTCCTTCATTGCATTTGCAGACGTTTACAGCTTGGTGCAATTCTCATCTGCGGAAAGCTGGAACCCAGATTGAGAACATTGAAGATGATTTCAGAAATGGACTGAAACTGATGCTACTCTTGGAAGTCATTTCAGGTTTGTTTAAAGATGACACCTTGTCAGGATGCATTTCCAGCTTGGAACCTGCCTCATGATTTTTCAATGTCGTGCCAGTTCTGACTCTAAAAGTTGTTGCTGAACGAGATGCAGCATTTATTATTAATTGCAGCCCTATTAATAGTATCCAAAAAACTAATATGTAAGATAGAAAAGAGAAAAAGTAAAGAAAGGGAAAGCAAGTGCCAAAATTGCAGCAGAAAAATATTCATATAATCACAACGCCTGTGCAGCAATCAGTTTCTTGTTCCAATGGACCATTCTCAGTTTGGCTTTCTCTTTGTAGTATCCAGGACTGCACTCTGTATTTTTAAATACAATTTTAATACATGTTGAAATCATTTTAATTAATATTTATTGAAAAACCTTGGTTATTAGTTTAGAACATTTTAATGAAACTAAATACTAGTATAATTATATAACTATACTATTGTTCTATAAAAGACTTTAAAAAAGCCCTTATCTGTTGTATTAAAAAAGTATGTAATGAAAAGAAAAAGGAAAGACTGTATACTTGAACTTCTAAGGAGAAGAAGAAAGAACCAAAATGATAAAAAAGAACTTTAAAAAAAAACCCAGCAACTTAAGAACTCAGGCAATTAAAGAACTAAACCAAATTAAAAACTTAGACGTACCCCTTATCTAAACTGTGTCTAATTCTAAATATTTATATTAAACTATAGACTCACAAACATATTTCAGTTTAAACATTATGACATTGAAGCATAATCAATTTCTCTTTCACTTTCACTTTCATTATGACATTGAAGCATAATCAATTTCTCTTTCACTGGAGTTGCATAAATTTGAAAGCAAATGCATCAAAGCAAATTTTATTAAGACAGCCTTTGGAGCCTGGGAGCAAGCATACTTGCAATCTTTTTACAACAGTTCAAACTCAGCATATACAAATTTCTTCATAGATGGAAATATACCAGTTTTTGGAGAGACAGTTTAACACAACATTAGCATTTTCAACCCATAATTGCATTTCAAGAACCTCATTAACACGATAAGGTTATATAACCCATAGGAATTACAAGTGGACATGTCATGGCATATAAGATAAAATTTCTTCACATTTATTATATTTCTAGCATAAAGAAATAGAGGCCAACTATTTTTTAAATAATATCTTTATTCTATGGAATAATCTGAAGTAAGATCTTGGAATAGAATAGTAAATGTCACTTTCAAATCCTTTATTGCTGTATTTTGAGCAGAGTTCTAGGTACCCTATGGTCCTTTAGATGTTGGTACAGAAACAGCCAGCATGGGCAATGATGACAGATGCTGAGAGCCATCACTGGCTCCTTTTCCTTGGATCTGGAGTGAACTAAAGATTAAAAACGGGTACATTAATTTTTAATGCTTGAAGCATTCTAAAGGACTAAAAATTAAACTAAAAAAATGAATCTAAAAACTGTATTCTCATATCTTGGAAAGATGCAACCGTTTTTACCACATCAATAAAAGTAAACAATGAATCGATAAAAATAATGTAAAAGTAAGATGAGTCATTTTATTGCATTGTGAATGAGCTCAGTCATTAAAATACGGTAAATATTTAAGGAGGACTAGTTTTAATTTTATTTATTTATGTATTTATTTATTAAATTTATATATCATCCAACTCACTCTGCAAAGCAATCTCTGGGTGGCTTACAATTAAAATCATAAATATAAAAATTTTAAAAACATTAAACACAGAGAAAAGAAGCAAAAGGCAAGTTTGGTGTGGTAGTTAGCATCTTCTCTGTTAATCCACCATCCACCTTTGATTTTAGGTAGCAAAGAGCATGCTTCTCCCAGTAGGATAGTGCAGCCAGATTCCAATACTTACAAATGTCTTTGATTTTCTTTCTTGCAGGAGAAAGACTTCCGAAACCAGATAGAGGAAAGATGCGTTTCCATAAAATTGCAAATGTCAACAAAGCTCTGGATTTTATAGCAAGCAAAGGTGTCAAACTTGTCTCAATTGGTGCAGAAGGTATGTGGAGTGTAACCATAACAAGACTTTTCTTTTAGTCAGGAACCTACATTTTTAGTGCTGTTTGGGATCACTATATATATACAATATACCTTCAGTAAAACTACTACTCCATTTCAAAACACACATTTTTTTCTATTGCACACTTCTTGTTTGAAAGAGCAGAGTGCTTGTTTTGAAGAGACAAGGCTTTAGCATCTTCAGGTACTATTGAAAATACTTTAGGTAAAGGTAAAGGTTCCCCCGCGCATGCGTGCTAGTCATTTCCGACTCTAGGGGCCGGTGCTCATCTCCGTTTCAAAGCCGAAGAGCCAGCGCTTGTCGGAGGACGTCTCCGTGGTCATGTGGCTGGCATGACTAGATGCCAGAGGCGCACGGAACGCTGTTACCTTCCCACCGTAGTGGTCCCTATTTTTCTACTTGCATTTTTATGTGCTTTCGAACTGCTAGGTTGGCAGAAGCTGGGACGAGTAACAGGCGCTCACTCTGTTACGTGGCACTCAGGATTCAAGCCGTCAAACTGCCGACCTTCTGATCGACAAGCTCAGCATCCTAACCCACTGAGCCACCGTGTCCCTATGAAAATACTTTAGCCACTCTTAAAATAGAATCAGATTTAAAAGTAGAACTATGAATCCGCCAGCAAAGTATCATGAAATAAGTATACACGATGAACATAATGAATCCTAAATGACAGCTATCACATGTTATCATATTATTGATGACCCTGCTGTATATTATCCATTCCATTTATCTGTAGAAATTGTGGATGGCAATGTGAAAATGACCCTGGGTATGATATGGACTATCATTCTCCGTTTTGCTATTCAAGATATCTCAGTGGAAGGTAAGAATATTCTATATACTGCTAATGTTGCTTTCAACTTTTTGTGTCAAATAGAATTGATTCCAGGAATACAGATTGATTGAACTGGTTATATAGCTTTACTGATAACTGTGGATTCTTATGTAAATATTAGTATAGCAATTAGGCAACCTATAAAGGAGCATTTAGGACTAAAGGCTGCCTGAATTTGCGGATCTGCTTTCTTCTTTATTATTATTTCTAGAAGGGTACACAGATCCCATAAGGAAACAGAAATGTGAATTATATTCTCTTCTTCAAAAATGCATTAAAATGTGTGATACTTTTACATCCAACAATCTGCCTCTCCTACAAGTAGACTGATCAATTGGAAACATTGAGTTCCTTGTGAATCATAGGGCTAAATTAGAAGATGATAGGGTATATAAACAGTATGTCAGCCTGATTAGCTTTTTATTTTGTACATTTACTTGTAAGCAGCTTTAACAAGTACTACCGTTTGGCTGTCCTTATCTGGCTTGGAAATTAAATAGGGCCAAGCCCAATTAGACTTGGGTTGGAAGCTATTAAGAGAATACCAAGTTGTAGGCAGCATTGGGAAATTGAAAAAATACCTCAAAAGAAGGTAACAGCAAACCAATTCCATACCGTTGATAGGAAAACAGCATGGATGGATCCACCAAGTAATCAGGAGTCAAACTTAGTTCAAAGGAGACTTTAGCTTTACTGTAGCTATTTGCAACCTCAAATTATTTCCCCCCTATGGGAACAAATTATTATTATTAATAAAAATAACTTCATGTGGCCAAATGTAAAATTTAAAGAAATCTCTGTACTTAAACAGAGAGAAATAAACCTACACAAACACAGACAGAGAGATAATTGTGAAGGTTGCTTTCATGTACAGCATTCTTGACAGAGATCTTGCTTGATAACTATTATTTTCTTATCAAGTAAATATAGTAGTAACATACAGTTTTGTATCCTCTAGTTTAGTCCTAATTCATTTGGAAGGGAAAGTGTAGATCTATGGTCATCATCTCCTTGAAGAAAGAAAACAGGAGTATCTTCATTTAGGACAATAATTTAATTAATTTGCTGGAATCTTTTTGACATCTTTTAATGTACAGGGATCTTTTTGCACTGTAGAAGATTTCCACTTAGACTTTGATTTAATACATTCCATGTCATTCACTTGTCATTCTGTCCCACCCCACCATAATTTGATAGTAAAGTTGAAGATCTTTTTTTTTTAGTAAAATAAGGCAGTGAGCTAATTTCTATACAGGGGTGTCAAACTGCCGGCCCGCGGGCCAGTTTCATCATACTGAAGCCACACCCACCCCATTGCCAGCAATGCAAAAAGAGTCGTGATACGTCGTGACATGTCATGTGATGTGGCGAGTTTGACACCTGTGGTCTATAATGTCCTCAGATTGTTGTGGTGACTTGGCTCTGGGAACTCTCTTGTATGAGCTTCTTATTCAACATGATCATCTGAATCCAGTTTCCAAGTAAAGCAGTCAGAACAAACTATATAACAGAAGAACAACCACAAAGAAAATTCAACATAGACTATTTATATACATATAAGAATGCACAAATATCTGTCTTTCAAAACACAAAAGAATTTCATGTCAGGCTTTTCCAAATGAATGATAATAGTGATTCAAGAATGCAGCTCTCTCCCAAATTATTCTTATTGCAAGATCTGGAAATACAGTTAAAGAAGAAATTCAGAACAGACAAGTATAGAATGAAAGTCCTATTTATAGGAGTGGCCAGGTTCAAAGCATGTCCCTCTTTCTCCTTCCTGCACAATATAGTGGGCTGAGAGCCTCTTGTTTTCTCTGATTGGGAGAAAAAAATCAATACCCTTATTACTGTAACGGGCCTGTAGGGCCCCAGGTCCTTTGCTTCTGCCATTCCCCTTTGGTACATAGCTCAGCAGATGGCTAGTTTGGCAATGCCTGGAATGGACTTTCCATTTTCTATGAGATGATTATCCATCCAGTAAACATAATGGAACATTTTATGATCTTGTACTGAGAGAAATACTAGAATTTGATGCACTGGAGTTATGAAATACAAGGAGTGAATAGTAAGTTCTTCATAATGTAAAATGGTTTCCGTTCTGGGGAAAATATATTTTATCCAATTGAATGATAACATGTGGAAATTGGAGAATTATTCGGTAGTGTCATATGTAGATACTGCAGCATTTTGTGCACTTTAGTAAAGATTTTTTTAATATCATAAAACATTGAAGTGAATAATTTGGGCAGCTATAGATTCTTTGCCAAACTGTGAACATGCACATTTTACTCAAGCAAACAGCTGCCATCCATTACAGTATACAATATGTAGCAGATCAACCGATTTTCATACTTCGTTGGTTAATTTAGAGAATAATTATTCCTGACAAATTTACTTTACTTGATTCTATTGTACCAATTAAATCATTTTTAAAATAAATTTCTTATGAATGATGACATCATTCCTGAGTCAGTGAAGCAGGATGTAAATATTAAGGAAAAATAACTGATGAACGGATGGCTACATCATGGAAAAAATCATATGAAAAGTTTACAATCAATTCTAGAGTTTCTTGTTTGTATAAATGCCCCTTGTTTTGTAATAGACACAGTGTTAACTTTCAATCATTGCATTTTATAAGAAACCATACAGAAGAAAGAGAGGGAGATATTTTCATAACTAAACTGGATAGCGTATTCACTATTTTTCTGGTACAGATTTCCTTGGAAACACTTTGTGTATCTGTTGAACTAAGCAACATCATCTGAGATAGATGCTCAACCCTCTAAGTCAGCTGAAGATCTGCTATTTACTGTAGCCAGCAGTTTGAAGTTCTGTTATTCTTTATAAATCTTCTTTGATGGTATTTTCAGAGACATCTGCCAAAGAAGGACTGCTGTTGTGGTGTCAAAGAAAAACGGCACCTTACCGAAATGTGAACATTCAAAATTTCCATCTTAGGTAAAGTAAATCATTTCTAGATTTAAAGACTTCACTGTTCATTATGTAGATGTGGTTATCTTTAGTGGTACAGTTGGAAATGGAGAGCACACAGTACATCATATTTTCTTTGCAGTTTGAGAAGGGCCAGGAATAACTCTACAACAGGGGTGTCAAACTCAATTTCATTGAGGGCCGCATCAGCATTGCGGTTGCCCTCAGGGGGCCGGGTGGGTATGGCCAGGGTGGGTGTGGCCTACTGGGTAGGCGTGGCTAGAGTGCATATGGCCTACTGGGTGGGCATGGCCAGCTCTACATCGTTCACATCAAGGGTGCCTATGGGGGCCTGGGCAGGAGTGGGACAGATCTGAGGGTCTCTGGCAGAAGGAGGGTCTCTGGGCCAGGGCCAAGGTAGTGGGGGCCATTCCCTCACTGTTTCCAGGATGGCTTCACGGGCCACATGAAACCACTTCATGGGCTGGATCCGGCCCCCGGGCCTTGTGTTTGACATGTCTGCTCTACAAGGATAGCATGAATAGTGGGGCTCCCAGATTATTCTAGCAATTATATGAAAAGAGTAAGCAATGTGATTATTTCACATGTTACCATGGTTGTTCTTTGACTGGTGAGGCCTAATTAGAGAGGAAATTACTACAACTAATGTCTGGGGGAATAAACCGAAGCCGTGATTGTAGTGTACTCAAAACAAAACATCAAAATCAAACACTGTCATTTTCTGTCTTATCTCCATCTGCACAAAATAAATCTGTTGTGTATTTTCTAGAAATCAATTTATATTGCAAGTATGTTGAAATTTCCACAAATAGTGGAAGAAAGATCCCCTTCACAGAACTATAAACAGAGTGAAAATTGGGCATTGTGGCCTGATTAATAAATGCTCATTTTCCCCCAGTAGTTGCTGCTGAGATTCAAAAAAAGAAAGATACTTGCTTTTGTTTTGGTTCTAATCAGGTCATAAATAAACATGCAAGCTTTCAAGTTTCATAAAGCTCTTACTCCAAAGAACAGAAAGCAAAACAAACAAAAAAACAAACAAAAAACTTAGGTGTAGAAAAATCCAAGACACAAATAATTTGAACATCAGGTATATTTAGTGTTGCCCAGAGTTACCATTGTGATATGGGAGGCCATAGATATTATGTACATACTTATATACATACAGTATAAGAATAGAAGTAAACATCTCTGTTGTTGAAAATGGTCTCTTACCTACAGATAGTTAGGGTCTCTTGCCTGCAGGTAGTTAAGAACAGATTTTACCAAATATGCTGTTTTTATAAATAACAATTGTAATTACTGGATTGTTGGGTTTGACTTCAAATGCCATTTTTATATGAAAAATGTATTAAAAATGGAAAAATAAATAGACCCAGCTTCCCAAACCTAGCATCTTCAGAAGAGCTGGGAGTGTTGGCTGAGATATAGGGAACGGTTGCTGGAATTGGGTATGTGTAGTTTAATGAAGAGAAGGGTGAGGGGTGACATGATAGCAGTGTTCCAATATCTCAGGGGTTGCCACAAAGAAGAGGGAGTCAAGCTATTCTCCAAAGCACCTGAAGGCAGGACAAGAAGCAACGGATGGAAACTAGTCAAGGAGAGAAGCAACCTAGAACTAAGGAGAAACTTCCTGACAGTTAGAACAATTAACCAGTGGAACAACCTGCCTCCAGAGGTGGTAAATGCTCCAACACTGGAGGTTTTTAAGAAGAGACTGGACAGCCATTTGCCTGAAATGGTATAGGGTTTCCTGCCTGAGCAGGGGGTTGGACTAGATGACCTCCAAGGTACCTTCCAACTTTATATTATTATTATTATTATTATTATTATTATTATTATTATTATTATTATTATTATTAGATATTCTGTTGGGGAATGCAGGATAGGCTATCTACTATACTATATCAAATAATTGACTCAGAAGAATTATACTTTCTCCCACGTGAAACTTCCTACTCCTTAGCATTAGAGAGAAGAAGCCTCCTGTTTAACACATGTGTAACTGTCTGGGTTTGGTGGGCCATTTCCATTTTTGTGGTTCTAGACACAATCCATTGGAGTGCTCAGAAATTTATTACAAACATTTTCATCCCACCAGACTGTTTCAGAATGTGTGAGTGGTCTGCTCTTTTATTGGCTGCTGGCTTAAAGTTTTACTACAGATTTTCTAAATGATATGCGAGAAATATTTTCTGAGCAACCCTGAGTATGCCTTAGATACCTAAAAGTAAATAAAAAGATGGACAAAGTACTGAGTGAAATCAGCAGCTCATCTGCTCCAGTCAACTGTAATTTCTTGCACTGTGAAAAAATAAGTAAGCAATCATTCATCATCTAGTGCACTGTGCATGAAATTTCTCTGGGCTCTTTTCTGTACAAAAGTGACTACTGTCTAGGAAATTTGTCTTACAAGATAATGTCCTAAAACATCTTTGCCTTAGCAACATTTTAAAAATGTTTGATTATGTCTTGAAACTAGACAACCTGTTTCACAAAATTGCACTATGAATTTCTCCTGCGTTCTGCACCATTAAATGAGATTTAGCCAAATTGCAACAACCACTGGAATTTTATGAGCTACTGCTATTGGACATGTGGTACAATTGCTGAATATTGTCAGACCTTGCACTGTCTGACAATACCAGTTTCATTAATATGTTGTCGCCTTATTTTTGGTTTCTTCTCAAGCTGGAAAGATGGCCTTGGTCTCTGTGCACTGATTCATAGACATCGACCAGATCTTATTGACTACTCCAAGCTTTCAAAGGTCATTAATTTTGCTGGCATGGCATGATAACTTGCACCAATTTGGCATGATAATTTGCACTGATTTGGCTCACATACTACATATGTGTGTTTTATAGTTTGAAATGGGCCTTCTTTTTTTGGTTCTTGACCTGCAGATATAGAACAGCCGATCAGTATGGTTAAGACCGCAAAGGGTGATCCCAAGTAAGCTAAACCACATGCTATGAAAGTGGCTGAAAAGTATCCTGAAAAATAAGTTACTATTTGGACAAATCTACTTCTAGATGTCCTTGGCCTTGGGATACTCAATATAGGTCTGTCTCCTACACACAGCCAATTGGTCAGTCCGTGAGCATTATAATCCTGAGTAAAGATACATCATGGGATTCACTATGTTAGAAAGTATTCAGTAGATGGCGCAACCCTGTGAAATATTTAACTGACACGAAGAGAAGTAAAGTGCACAATATTTATATCCCACCAATTTCAGTAAGAATCAGTCATGTCCAAAAGCTCTCTGGATTATGCCAAAATAATAGGAGTATATTGACATTGCTTTGCTGTAGATTTGATGGGGGACTCTGTGTGTGTGTGTGTGTGTGTGTGTGTGTGTGTGTGTGTGCACTTGTGTGCATGTTAGTTTTTCTTTCTGCATGCCTTTCTTTGCTTTCTGAAAACCTTTGGAGAGCCATAGAGAATCTTCCTTTCCATTGATGCATTGTTCATACAATGTGCAAAGCTGAAAAGCTTGATTTAGGGTGCCACACTTTGTTTAGTTCATATACAGGGTAAATTAAATGGCAGGCATAACTAATAACTAAGCTTTTAGTTTACCAAGGTGGAAAACACAGCAAAGTCACAACCATATGTTCGTGTGTCTGTCTGAAGTTTACAGGGGAAATCCTGAAGGGCAGGGAAGGTGAAAGCAGAAGCCCTGGAGACAAGGCTGCATCACTTCCAAGATTTGTCCTACCAGAACAGTTTTTCAATAGCTCTCTAGTAATGTCAGTAAATGCCACTGAAATATTTTTTTTTAAAAGTAAAGATACAGTATAAGGGACAGCTGCTTAATTTCCATATTATGTAAACATACTTGGTAGTAAGAGCGTCAGCAGGGCATGAATAATAATAAAAAAGTCAAGATGGAAGGCACAGTGCAATGAAATTCTGCCGGGTTTTTACATGCTTCCTGGGAGAGAATTCAATCATATTTTAAAATGCTGCTATTGAGTGAAACTCTAACATATTCTGTCCTTGCTTTTGAATTGCTGCAACCTTGCTTAAAATAGGGGACTTACCAATTGCAATTTCTGCTTCCTGTATAGGATGACCCTCTGGGAAATATAAACCTGGCCATGGAGATTGCTGAAAAACACCTGGATATCCCAAAGATGTTGGATGCAGAAGGTATAAGCTAATGTGCTTTTAATAGGCAGCAGGTTGCAACTGTTAGTCTTTTCTTCCTATATATTATAAAAAAGGATCTCCTTCACATAGCTATTTATCAAACAGCATTCAACCTGTTGGTTTCTGTTTAGACTGGAATAAGAAAATACTCTCTGATGTAATTAAAATTAATAGCAGTGGGGAGGGCAATTTTCAGTCTGCCCCCCTCTTTTCATTTAGCTATTCCTCAAAAACTTTCGAAGTAATTCGGCAACATAAATCCAGAACTTTCAAATAAAATATCATGTGAAGACCTGTATCAGTTAGAATTATTTTTTTAAATCCAGGTAAAATAATTGTCTTCTGAAATTCCTGGTACCTAAAACAATGCAGCAAGTCATGGACAAGAAGACCAGACTATGCAATTGAACCTGATCCCTTTTTTATGTTTGCTATTTGTACAAGGCACTTTAAAAGGGGCAGGGCTTCATTTCTGGGGTTGCAGCTGCCATCTTGACTTTTTTCCCCCAGTCCAGGTAGCAGAGACATAACAACATATCTTTAAACATCTTCGAAGATGTTTAAGTCATTAAGTCTCATTTCTCCTGTTCTCATTGGACATATTCCAAGAAGGAGATTGTTTTTATTTCAGGTTGAAATTAATTGTTAAAGGAATCTGGATCTACAGTCCATGAAGGGAATATAAGTCTTGATGGAAAATGATTTGAGATCTATAAACTTTATCTTCACTGAAAATACATGCTTTCATGGAATTCATCTTAACTGGAAGTGATTTGGGCAGCCTAATGTCAGAATTTTGTGGGTATATAAGATGGAATCAAGGTTACTAGCCCTGCTTATTTAAATAATTGAGTAGTCAACCCTCTTGAAAAGGTTTCATGGCTTATCATTCTTGTTTTTATTGGTGCTAGGAAAGTAGAGTTCTTTTGCTCTGTAGCTGCTATGATACTTTATGGCTTTTTGCTTATCCTGTGATTCTTTTCTGTTTTCTTTTTTTCTTTTTTCTTTTTAGAAAATATAGTTTGCTCCCATATAAAATGCACATGTAGTTTTCAGAAAGTCCTTGTTTAAAAAATAATCACAGTTGCTTCTTTCACACTTCCACACAATATCTGAGGGTACTTGTCTGACCCATTCTTTGCATATTGGACAATATTAGATCTCTACCATGTGGAAGTAAAATAATAATAGCATTGAAATCTGTACTTGTATTTTGGAAAATGATTCCTTTTAAAGAGTCAGATATTACTAATGACATACTACGTGGAACTGTAATACTATTTTTTTTCTAGAGAGGGCTTTTGAGAGGTGGAAACGTCTAAGCATCCGTCAATAGTTTCCCTGTGCATTCAGAAACGCAATATATTGTTACCTCAGATTGTAAAGTTCAGTCAGGCAAATCTCAGAACTTCAAACAATCTCTCTGTGTAATTATAGAGATGGGATATTTTCAGCGGGATGACAAAAGTCAAGTTGACAGACATGTCTGCAGGACTGAAGCCACGCCTGTAAAATGGTGTAATGCAGTACTAATACCTTGAGTGATCTTGATTCTATGCCTCTGTTTATACAACCCAGGATTGTATTAGTTTTTTTGGCTACTGCTGCACACTGCTGGCTCATGGTTAAGTGATCATCCACTAGGATTCCAAGGTCCCTCTCACAGTTACTGTTTTTAAGTCAGGTCTTATCCAATCTGTACCTTTGATTTTTCCGGCCTAAATGTAAAACTTGGCTTTTCTCTACATTGAAACTCATTTTATTGGATAGGGCCCATTGTTTAAGTTTGTCAAGATCTTTTTGGATCCTGAGTTTGTCTTCTGAGTTGTTGGCTACTCCTGCTGGTTTGGTGTCATCTGCAAATTTGATGAGTTCCCCTTCAATTCCCTCATCTAAGTCATTGATGAAGATATTGAAGAGTACTGGGCCTAAGACAGAAACTTGTGGTACCCCACTGCTTACTTCTCTCCATGTGGATGTAGTGCCATTGAGGACTATTCATTGAGTATGGTTTGCCAGCCATCTACAGATCCATCTGGTGGTGATGTTGTCTATTCCACCTTTTTCTAGTTTACCAAGGAGTAGGTTGTGGTCTACTTTATCAAATGCCTTACTGAAGTCTAAGTATACTGTGTCCACAGTAATCTGCTGGTCTATTAGTTTAGTCACTTTGTTGAAGAATGAAATAAGATTGGTTTGGCATGATCTGTTTTTAACAAAATGTTAAAGAGAACAAAATGTAGCACTTGTGTTTCCCTTGCTTTCTACTGTTCTTCTACATACTGTGCTCATTTTCTTTCTTTTTTGTCTTTTCTGATAGACATTGTGAATACCCCCAAGCCTGATGAAAGAGCAATCATGACTTACGTTTCTTGCTTCTACCATGCTTTTGCTGGAGCTGAGCAGGTATTCATCATCACTTTTGGGACTGCTGTGTGCTTTGTGTGTTTCAGGTTCCATAGGTTTCCATTAGCCCTGAAACCACTTTGCTTTTTTAATTGGGGCTGACAAATACAGTAAATGATGCTATTAGAAACACTAAAGGCTTTTTTTGTCATAGAACACCCAGAACGGAGTTCCGGCACCTTTTTTTGGATGGAACCTTGTAGGGTAGGCAAGGCGGGTTGTATGACATGTGTGAGTTCCGGCACCATTTTTTTTTACAAAAAAAGCACTGGCCACTGCAGTAATAGACATGCACAAACAAGCATACATAGATGCATACAGAATAAATAAAAACAGATAGCCCTTGACTTACGACCACAACTGATCCTGAAATTTTGGTTGTAATTTTTTGTGGTCATTAAGCGAGACACCCACATGATCACCTCACGCAATGAGCACAATCCCAGTTCTCTACATTGTGGTCATTAAGCAACCGTGCAAAGGTGCCTCAGTGGGTGGGTGGGGGGAGGCCTTGGGAGGCCTGGCACTAATCAGCATGTGGAAATCTGCCACGGGTCAGCTAGGCCCAGCTATGTGTGAGCACCTTCCCAACTCTCAAGAGGTCTGGATCTTCTCCTTACCCCACTGTGCCAGGATCCATTTATCTTTCCCTTCCCCTGTAGCTGCTGAGAGGTGAACCAAGCTGATGCTAACCTAGAAAGCTAGTGAAGGCAATTTTCTTCAAGGCTAGAGAGGCTAGAGAACAAAAAGTTTGGGAGTGGTGGGAATGGAGAGAGGAGGCCCACACACTGGTGGACCTAGCTGGCCTTTTGGTCCATGGCAGGTTTCTACATGCCAACGGCCTAGGTGACTGGGGCCTCTCAATCCTCTCAGTGGGGGGGAGGGGTTGCAATGCTTCCAAGAGCCATAAAAGTGATTGTACCTAAATTTTGATCACGTGAGTGTGGGTGCTGCAGTGATCAGAACTCCAGGCCGGGGTCATAATTCCCTTTGTTCAGCACTGTGGTAATTTCAAATGGCCTCTGAATGAACGGATATTTATTTATTTATTTATTTATTATTTATTTATTATATTTTAATACCGCCCTTCTCCCGAAGGACTCAGGGCGGTGTACAGGGCAATAAATATAAAAAAGCGGAATACAAAAGTTAAAAAAACGATTAAATATTTAGCCCAGTTTAAAACAGTATTAAAACATGTTAAAACCCCTACCCTAACCCATCAGACCAGGTCAGACTGCTCGAATAGATATGTTTTTAAGTCGCGCCAGAAGGAGCGAAGGTTGGGGGCCGTCCGGAGCTCAACCGCAAGTGGTTCCATAGGTCTGGCGCGCCCACAGAGAACGCTCTCCCCCTGGGGGCCACCAATTGGCATTCTTTGATCGGAGGCACCCTGAGGAGGCCCTCTCTGTGGGAGCGCACTGGACGGAGGGAAGTTGACGCCGGCCGCAGGTGTTGCCGTAGGTAATCCGGACCCATGCCATGTAGGGCTTTGTAAGTCATTACTAACACCTTGAATATTAAGTTGAGGACTACCTGTATAATTACTGTGATAATTTTTATCAGTTTTGCAAAAGCCATTACTGTTTTCCAAGCAAAGCCTACCCACTGGGAAAAAAAAAACTTTTTTTGCAGCGTTAGGGTAGTTAATAGTGATGGAAGGAAAGCATTTCTCCGGCTGCTCTAATATAATTAGGCTGTCTAAATTATTCAGATTCGGTATAAATATTTTAATAGTTTTCAGACTGTACTCTGGTGAAGTCTGAGATTTTTCTGCAACTAATCATCACTGAGGAGCACAACAAGGCAGACAAGCTTCTTAGAAAAAAATGTTTATCTTTGTTAATAAACTATTGCAAAACTAGAATTGCCATAAGAATATCAGTGTTGCTGGGATTAGACCTCCAGGAATTTCTCAACCAAGGTGGCTATTGGTCATGTGAACTGGATATAGTAGTCTCTATATATGTGGAGATTTAGTCTTTTTTGTGAAAGACTCAGACCCAGCAGGGTCATAATCAACTAGCTGTGAGGACAGATGGTGTCCCTAGACATACCACATAACTTTTTTTTGCTGTGTGAAGAGATTCCAGGTTATACTAGATATGGAGGATAATATTTGGCTGCATAGTGAAACCAGGATTTTATTAAAAATTATTGCCACTTAATGAGTCATCCTCACTTTATTATTTTCCGGGTAAAACTTCAGAGGTAAGTTAATTTGTTCCTCTTTTTTACCTCCTTCCTTCAGTCCTTTCTTTTCCCTCCTAGATAATAGCATAGATTCCCTTAACGTCATATTTTGTGCACAGATAATTTGTTGTGTACGTTACCTGTGGTGGAGATGAAATACCAAGTAGCTAGAGTAGGTGTAATAGATAACTTTGGAATTAATCAGAGATTACACAGGGATTTACAGAACACAATCAACATTTCTGCAAGTTTCTGCTAATATTAATATTTTTATATATTTAAAAAAACCCTAAATTTATGAGTAAAAAATAATTATGTGGCTCTCATTTATTTATTGTGACTGAAGCTAATGGAGCAATAATTCTGTTATTCTTTTAAGATGTTACTGAAATATGTCTGTTTTTATTATAACAGATTAACACTGCTATTTCTTTGAAATGACTATTAGTATAGTACATCTGAGCATCATTCAACTTAGTAAAATTGCAAACTAAAGTGTATGCAATAGAATGTGAAGTTCTTAATATTGCTAAATTAATTAATTGATAGTTGCTTCTTCCAACAATTATTCTACTGAGACATTTGTCACAAACCACTTTTGGGAATATTATTTTTACATTAGTTCATGATTATATTATTTTTGCTTCTATGACTCTATTAAATTTCCTTCAATGAAATGTAAATAGATCAAAATGTGTTTATATACATATATTAAGATTATGGCTTCTCTAGTCTATTTTATGAACAAATTAGGAGATATAAAAATTGTTATTTTTATAGCAGGTTCATAAATTAAAATCAGATTGTCAGGGTCATGATCAGATTCATAAATTAAAAACTACTACATCAGGAGTGATTTAAAAAATGAATTGAAATTATATGATACAGTTATAATATAATAATTACATAATGAAAATCTAGGGTCTTCCCAAAGAAAAATGTTAATGTATTATAAAGCTGCTTAACATATAGGTTATAGCATTGAAATAGTGTTAGTTTTGAAGAAATATTCATTTTTATCCCATTTGTGTTTCCCCATAAACTCAGTGGGGTTTTTAATTCAGAGTGCTGGTTGTTATCTATAAAGTCCTAAATGGAAAAAGGCTGGTTACTTGAAGGACTGATTGTCTCCTACAGCAAGGGTCCCCAACCCCTGGTCCGTGGACCAGTACTGGGCCGTGGTATGCCAGCAGCCAGTCTGCACAAACAAACAAAGCCCCATCAACGAGATGCAGGCAGCACACAAAACCACACCCCCTCCAGTCCGCAGAAAAACCTCTCTCCATGTAACCAGTTCCTGGTGCCCAAAAGGTTAGGGACTTCTGTTCTACAGTATCGGCTTGGCCAATTCAACCTTGCAGGGCTGGCATATTCCAGAGACCTTTGATTAAACAATGCCATCTATCAGGACCCTGGGACCTTCTCTGTAGCAGTTCATGTACTCTGAAATGAGGTCCCTCCCCCCCGCCCAAGATCCATATGGCCACAACTTGCTGTTGTTTAAAAAGGCCATGATGAGTTGGTTCTTTGCCTGGGCCTTTGGCAAAGGAAAATTAAGTCTCTTTGCTTTGTTCCTATCTGGTTTATCATTCTTATCACCATTTATTTATTTTGCTTGCTATTAATTGTGTTAATTGCTGGATCATGGAGAAAGCTAGGGAGTTCCAGAAAAACATCTACTTCTGCTTCATTGACTATGCTAAAGCCTTTGATTGTGTGGATCATAACAAACTGTGGTAAGTTCTTAAAGAGATGGGAGTACCAGACCATCTTATTTGTCTCTTGAGAAACCTATATGCGGGTCAAGAAGCAACAGTGAGAACTGGACACGGAACCACTGATTGGTTCAAAATTGGGAAAGGAGTCCGGCAAGGCTGTATACTGTCGCCCTGCCTATTTAACTTATATGCAGAGCACATCATGAGAAAGGCAGGGCTAGATGAATCAAAAGTTGGAATTAAGATTGCTGGAAGAAATATCAACAACCTAAGATACGCAGATGATACAACTCTAATGGCAGAAAGTGAAGAAGAACTAAAGAGCCTCTTGTTGCGGGTGAAGAAGGAGAGTGCAAAACTTGGGTTGAAACATAACATTAAGAAAACCAAGATCACGGCATCTGGCCCTCTCAATTCCTGGCAAATAGATGGGGAAGAAATGGAGGTAGTGACAGATTTTGTTTTCCTGGGCTCCAAGATCACTGCAGATGGGGACTGTAGCCAAGAAATTAAAAGACGCTTGCTCCTGGGAAGGAAAGCCATGGCAAATCTAGACAGCACACTAAAAAGCAGAGACATAACCCTGTCAACAAAAGTGCGTATAGTCAAGGCTATGGTCTTCCCAGTTGCAATGTATGGCAGTGAAAGCTGGACCATAAGAAAGGCTGAGCGCCAAAGAATTGAGGCCTTTGAACTGTGGTGCTGGAGAAGACTCCTGCGAGTCCCTTGGACTGCAAGGCGATCAAACCAGTCAGTCCTAGAGGAGATCAATCCTGACTGCTCTTTAGAAGGCCAGATCCTGAAGCTAAAACTCAAATACTTTGGCCACCTAATGAGAAGGAAGGACTCACTGGAGAAGAGCCTAATGCTGGGAAAGGTTGAGGGCAAGAGAACAAGGGGACGACAGAGAATGAGGTGGCTGGATGGAGTCACTGAAGCAGTAGGCGTGAGCTTAAATGGACTCCAGAAGATGGTGGAAGACAGGAAGGCCTGGAGGAACGTTGTCCATAGGGTCGCGATGAGTCGGACACGACTTCGCAGCTAACAACAACAACAATTGTGTTTCCCTTCTTTAGTTCTCTTTTTAGATTCATTGTTTCACAGTATGTACATTTAATAAACAAATAAGCCAATATTTATATGAGAGTTTAAAAAGCTACAGCTATATCTACAGATGAACAAAGCTTTCTTGAAATAATTATTTCAAGATATTTAAAAGAATTCAAGTAACAGATGAATCCCTAGTTTTTAAAATTACCATAGAAATATTAGAGCATAAAGAAAATATATAAGAGTTACTGTAATTAATTGAGTAATCTCATAAATGATCAATAGTTGAAAAATATCAATGCACTTTATGCACAAAATGCAAACATTTAATTAAGATATGGTGGAGCAGTGGGCTAATGCCTCCTTAAGTAACACCAGCTGCCTGCAATTAGTGCAGGTTCGCATCCCACCAGGCTCAAGGTTGACTCAGCCTTCCATCCTTCCGAGGTAGGTAAAATGAGGACCCAGATTGTTGGGGGCAATTAAGCTGACTTTGTAATAATGCCGCTTGGGGTGTGTGTGAAAGCCCTAATAAGCAGGCATATACATAGAATGAAGGCTACTGCTAAGCTTGTAAGCCGCCCTGAGTCTTCGGAGAAGGGCGGGATATAAATGGAATTAAAATAAATAAAATAAAATAAATAAATATAATATCACTGGCATTGAACAGCAGTTCTAATTCAGTTGTAGCCTAATATATGCTTTTGCATAGCATGTCAAATGTAGTCAGTATTATCCTTAGGTAGGATTTTTTGTGGCTTAGCACATGTTGCAGATCCAGACTGTTTAGTTAATTTAGGGTTGAATTCTTAAAATGGGTTGATGGAGTTACTATGTTATGTATATTGTGTCAATTCATCCAGTGAATGGTAGTGTTATAAAGATTTAGAATTTTCAGAATTTCCACTTTTCTTCTGTTCTACCTCAAACAATCCAGCATAGGTTTTTTTTTCATTCTAGTGCTCCCTAGATATACTGGTCATGTATGCTGGAGAAATGAAATGTGTCTTATGAAAGCAAGAGTGCTGGTGTCATTACAATCTCCAACCTACTCTTCTGTCTTGTCCTAGCAATATAGAACTGAACGACAAGTCATAAAAGGGCAGATCTGACAGGAAGTGCTAAGCAAAAAGAGGGAACAAAAAAGGAATTGTTTTCTCAATCTCTGGATTTTTGAATGCTATGGTGAATTGAGCAGGTTTTCAGTACCTTGGACAGAACTCAGGAAGCATTCAAGCCTGGTTATTGTAGTACTGTACTATTTTCTCTCAACCCTCCAGAAATAGTTTTTCCGAAAGGGATATTCTTTATCCAGAAACCTAACACTCCATTGTTTCTCCATGGGCTCATGTTGGAGCTCTTTTGGGGCACTGGCTCTTCAAAATTTGTTGCATTTGGAATGGAAGTGCAAGCACCTTGTTGGACATAGGATTGTAGGGTGTAATTCCAAGGTGCGACGTTAGGTTATTAATTTTTTGAAGTCTAAGCATCCCAACACTTCAGCTCAGTGGTATGCTCGGACCCCATGCTTTCTTCATTAGCTGATAACCCCCATATTTCCATTTATTCTCCATAGTGGACTCAATATTATAACTTTTAAGATACTTCTTGAATCATATTGGATTCTAGGGTTGATAGAAGAAGTTTTTAATCTGTGAAATGTCTTTTAGTGCCAATTCTCACAAAGAGGTTACACTTTTTTCCACATGCTTATATAACCAGCCATGTAGAGAAACTTCCTATATGAAGTGGGCACTTACACAGGCAAATGGCCAATTTTGCCATTAACTTCTATGCTGTTATGACAGGAATGACTTCACTGTGTCTATATAAGTACCTTTTCACAGCGGAGTTTCTTCATACACATGAATCCATAATCAATTAAACAAAACAAAACAAAAAAATCACACACACAAATCCCCAAAATAAAAACAGATACTTAATATGAACCAATCCAATTCCAATACTTGGAATTCAGAAAATAGTTCTCTTTACAGCATGAATTATTCAGTAGAATTTTAGTATTTTAAACAAGAGATTTTATGATGTAAAACTTTAAATTAACCACAATTCAATTAAGCAGGGATAATAATGCAAACCTATCTAGATCTGCAGGTGATGAAAATCCCTATGTGTATCATCCACTAAAGCAGCTTAATGCATCTGAAGTATGAAAAGTACTTTATATTACTGAGACAGCCCAATTTTCTCTTATATGTACTTCAATCACTGATTTTAGAAAATGGAACTGCAAGAAGGAAGTGATCCTTGAAATAATAAGAACAACATGCATCATGTCAGTTATCTATGTAGTTGTCTATCCTGATTGTCTCTGTGGAATGTCTCACTTTGTTATTCACCCAATCTTAAATTATACAGTATGATATTAGAGAATTTTGTGATTCCATGCATGAAGGAAGAGACAAAAACAATGTACCTAAACTAATAAAAACCAATGGCTGGATGTGCTCGTTATTTTATGCTGCAGTAGCCACTGGATCATCATTCACATTTTGTTTCTCTGTGAATCTAACAACATACTTATACTGTTTAATTTTCTGGATTTTCCAGGCAGAAACAGCAGCTAATCGGATTTGTAAGGTACTCGCTGTGAATCAAGAAAATGAAAAGCTGATGGAAGAATATGAAAAGCTAGCAAGTGAGGTAGGCGAAGCTTGTCATAACTGTGAGGTTTGCTATTGATACCAAAGCATTTTATGTATAATTTTATAAGGATAGAAAAGTTTCACAAAACTGTTAACTATTACTGAGGCTTTATTTTTTGAATATAGTCAATGTGGGAGGAATCTCCCTTTCTATCTGTAGTTTCTTTTTTTAGGATATTAAAATAAACATGCTTGTTTTTAATTGCAATAAGGAAGTATTAAATCTGATGCAAGTTGGCAATTCTTGCCTGACTACATCTCTTATTTCTGCTTCTACCATATTCTGGATTAATTTTAGATTTTGACCAACTTAAAAAATTAAATGACAAAATTATAGAAATATGTGTATAAGAACTTTGTCCACACAACACAGTGGACTAGGTAAAATGGATTGGGTGGTTTGTGGTTCAGCATTCTTAGGAAATATGCTTATTGCATTAGTCTATTATATAAAACAGGCCATTATCTAATGGAACATATTTGTTTTGGACATAACACCTTCTATGAACACATGAATTTTTTTAAATCCAGATTTAGAACTTAGCATGTTGTCTGAACCCAGTCAATGGGTAAAGATTATAGTCTTACAAACAAAATTGAAGGGAAGCTCTAGCTAAAATAAATGGAAGGCTGTTGCTTTTACCCTGTCAAGGGATTTCAGCCACTCCTAGCTCCCTTATATATCTATCTATTTATTTTATTTATAACCCACCTTTACTATTTTATAAACAACTCAAGGTGGTGAAGATATCTAATAATCCTTCCTCCTCCTATTCTCCTCATAACATGAACCCTGTGAAGTGAGTCGGGCTGAGAGATTGATTGGCTCAAAGTCCCCAGCCAGGTTTTCCTGTCTAAGAGGGGACTAGAATTCATGGTCTCCCAGCCTGGTTCCTTAACCACTAGTCCAAAAGCCATACCTTCCTTTTGGAATTTACTGCCAGACAAAATGGTCATGATTGCAGCCTATCCCAGAATGCCTTGTACTTCTTAAGTTCTCAACTATTCACAACCCCACTGGTCTACTGGAAGGCAATAATGGGGTTCTCCCTTCCTGCCAAGTTATAATATGCTTGCTTCCCTTTACTTTAGCATGATGATCCATTCACCACTCATGAGTGCTAATATGCCTTGTTTAGCCAACCACAAGTAAAAGAAGAATCCTATAGTATTAAGGATGGAAACCCATTCCCAGGAAGTCTGATCTGATCTACTGTGGAAGATATTAAATTAGAAATATTTTTCTTTTATTTCTATTTTTTATTGTTTTTATTTATTTATTTATTTATTTTTGTTATTTGCTAACGTATCCACAGCTTTTAGAATGGATTCGGCGCACAACCCCCTGGCTGGAAAACAGGACCCCAGAGAAGACAATGGTAGCTATGCAAAAGAAGTTAGAGGACTTCAGAGATTATCGCCGTAAGCACAAGCCTCCCAAGATCCAGGAAAAATGCCAGTTGGAGATCAATTTCAACACTTTACAGACGAAACTGAGGATCAGCAACAGGCCAGCTTTCATGCCATCAGAAGGGAAGATGGTCTCAGTAAGTAGCAGTGCCTTTGGGCTGTATGCTATAAAACCTTTCAGTTCTGGAAACTGGAAAATGGTTCAAATCTCCTCAAAGCAACTATCCTGCATTAGAAGGGAGTCAAGAGCAAATCCAGAGGAGTAAAAGTTTTGATGTGGTTCAGTCTTTAACAGCCTGGTGAGATAGTTCAGGCAAGAAGCACAACCAGGACTAGGAGCTCTGTCTTTATTGTTAGGCAACATTAACAGGATCTTAAAGCCGCGTAACAGAGTGAGCGCCTGTTACTCGTCCCAGCTTCTGCCAACCTAGCAGTTCAGTTTGAAACGGAGATGAGCACCGGCCCCTAGAGTTGGAAACGACTAGCACGCATGTGTGGGGGAACCTTTACCTTTACTTTAAAGACTGAAAACATGTCTCCCCTTCTTTCCTTTTACTCTCCAGAATAAACTCGGGAGGGTCCTATTGAAATGTTTCCCGTGCCAATCCTCCTTTGGTGGGCTGAGACATCTTTTACAGGCTCATTTGCAGCTCTCCCTTCTGTCTTCCAAGGCCATCCCTACATATTATTAGAGTCTAAGCATTTTGTTAATCCATTCCTCATTATCTGACCGTCTCTTTGGTCTTCAGAGAGATGGCTGCTATTTTAAAAATATGATTGAGAAATGATTAGATTTATAGATGCACAGATACTCCCTTTTTACCACAACTATTTTAATAAAGAATTGCAAAACAGGCAGAAAACAGTAGAGTTAGGATTGTGATATTATTGACATTATGAAGAAAGCAGCCACCTTTTCGACCTTTCATCATGAGATTAGAAGTTTGCAGAGCTATTTTTGCCCATCCAGAATTTGTCACCTTACATTGGTGGGGGTTTGAGAAGGCATATTCTAGATAGTTACACTATACCAAAATTGTTATGTCTCTTACCAAATATATATTTTTGTCATATTATTCTGGGAAAAAGAGAAACGGAGAGTGAATTATTGTGATGAATTGTTTTCTCATTCATTACAATACTTCACTGTCCATTTCTCTTTTCTCTAATGGTGCTTTAGAAACCTGAGATAGCAAGAAACACTGTCCTTCTCAGTCTAAATTTTGGGCCAGGGTCAGACAAGCAGGAGTCATAGAAAATGCTTAACCAACCTGAAAACCCCTTCTTGAGATACAACTTGAAAGATTTTAAGTACTTGGTTTATAATATCCCTGTGCTTTTGTAGGATATTGCCAGTGCTTGGCAAAGACTTGAACAAGCAGAGAAGGGCTATGAGGAATGGCTGTTGAATGAAATACGAAGGCTTGAACGGCTTGAACATCTGGCTGCTAAGTTTAGGCAAAAGGCTACATCACATGAAACCTGGGCGTATGGTAAGTTGGGTTCCCCTTGCCCACAAAAATATCTATCCAGTATTTTCCCTTTGAAATAGAATCTAAAATCAAATGCATGGTTCAAATGAAAAAAAAAGTGGACAAAAAAGAGCATGAAGAATATGTAGGAAGAATGAATAGACTAGACTGAGGGATACAAATGCTAACGTAACAACTAAAATATTTATCTATCTATCTATCTATCTATCTATCTATCTATCTATCTATCTATCTATCATCTATCTATCTATCTATCTATCTATCTATCTATCTATCTATCTATCTATCTATTTATTAGATTTATATACCGCCCTTCTCCCGTAGGACTCAGGGCAGTTCACAAGGTTTTTAAAAACAATACAACAAATTACAAAACTTAAAATCAATTAAAAAGATTATATTGACCTTGAAATAAAACCCCAATTAAAATACAATTAAAATCCCAATTAATACTCTCAGTCCAGGCCAGAAAGCTCAAAGAGCCAGGTCTTCAGGTCCCTGCGGAATGAGCGTAGGTCAGGGACAGTCCTAAGCTCTACAGGCAGATGGTTCCAAAGGGCAGGCGCACCCACAGAGAAGGCCCTCCCCCTGGGTATTGTCCGCCGGCAATCTTTTACCGGCGGCACCCTGAAAAGACCCTCCCTGTGGGAGCACACAGAACGAAGGGAGCTTGATGTGTTCCCTCAGATATCTCGGACCCAAGCCATTCAGGGCTTTATAGGTCATCACCAGCACCTTGAATCTCACCCGGAGGGCAACCGGAAGCCAATGCAGCTCGCGGAGCACAGGTGTTACATGGGAGTATCGGGAAACCCCCATCACAACCCGCGCGGCTGCATTCTGCACCAGCTGAAGCCTCCGGGTGGTCCCCAAGGGCAGCCCCATGTAGAGAGCGTTGCAGTAGTCCAATTGGGAGGTCACGAGCACATGAGTGACTGTGCGCAGGGCATCTCGGTCCAGGTAGGGCAAATATCAATTGTAAAAGAAAAAGACAGTCAATAGGCTTAGCTTATCCGATAGTTCCTTGGCTCCTGATAATATGCAACCTGCTGACATGCAACCCTATTCAGCAGATAACTCAGATTCATCCTGAGTTGGATTCCAGCTAAGAAGGTGGAGATGACAGAGGCACAGTCTTGGGATGCTATCTGGGATGGGTTTAAGTATTTTGGTTCCAAGAAAGTTGACAGGATGTTCAGAGCTAGGCCCATCTGTACTTAGAGCCAATGCCCTCCTGGTTCAGGCCTCAGGGCAAGGGGGTAAGATATGCGGGTGGTTCCATGCAGTAGTAAATGCCTCCTTGTGGAAGGGGGTGGTTCTGCTGGCTCTGGAAGAGGTAATGGTACACCTGACTCCTCAAGAGATGACTGATGGATCATCTTCATCACAAGATGCTGGTTATTACCTTAAAATCATACCTGGCATAAGAGCAAGTTACTTGTGGGTCTGCCTTTTCCCAAAATTTTTTGCTTGTCCACCATGCTCCCATAGTGAGGGTATGTTCCTGGTTCTCTCCCTGAAAATTGCTATTTTATGGATAGTTAAAATGGTGCCTTTTTGGTGGGAGCCCCTGTGCTCTGGAATAGACTTTTCCCTTTTATATGGTAAGCCCCAGATTTGCTTGCCTTTTGAAAACCAATGAACACCTGACTTTTACCAGTGATGTTTGTGTCAATTTGAGTCACAATTTGGTTGTTTTTCCTGTCATGTTTCATTATGTATTTAATTACCTTGAAATTCCATGCACACCTAGACAGCAAAAAATGTTCACACTGGTAATTCACAAGCAGTGCAGGTCAAGAGCCTGAAATAAATATAGTTGTTCATGGGGCCTTCAATGCTCTCAAAGATTTGCTCTAGTAAAACACTGAAGCTTTCAGAACGTATCTGCATATAGAAATTAACCTTTTTTAAACTTTTGGAACTTTAAAGTATTAGACAAATAATCCTGAGACAAATAACAATGTATTGATAAAGCTGTATTGTTGTCACTGTGTGTTGGGGGGAGAGAGCACAGGGGGAGGCTCAGCTAATCTCAATGTACACATGTTGTACTTTGACAATAAAGGTTTATTATTATTTATTATTTAAAGTAAATATAGCAGATCTGTCATTGTGTGGCAGATAGGGAGAGGTGGCAAACCATACACTCCACATATCCATATTTTCCTGAAGTATTTCTTCACACATTGTGCTTTTAGCCATGCACTTTTCAAGAAAATAAGGGTCTAAGTGTACTTGTTAATGGTGGAACAGCTGCTAAAGTGCTGGTTTAACCATTCCCTGTTAGCCTTTGGGCAGTGTTTGTTATTCAGGAAAAAGGCCTTCTTCAGCATGGATCTCTTATGAGTTGTGATGGGGCAGTGGTTAGAATGCAGTACTGCAGGGTAATTCTGCTGACTGCCAGCTGCCAGCAGTTCGGCAGTTCAATTTTCACCGGCTCAAGGTTGACTCAGCTTTCCATCCTTCCAAGGTCGGTAAAATGAGGAGGATTGTTGGGGGCAATATGCTGACTCTATAAACCACTTAGAGAGGGCTGTAAAGCACTATGAAGTGGCATATAAGCCTAACTGCTATTGCTAGGTGCTATCATCACCACCATCTTATAATCATTATAGCTTCCCATTAGCTTTGGGTCAGGACGCCCATGGTGACAAAACCAAAGGGGAATGGGAAGCAGCAGTATTTGGTGCTGTACTCTGGGCAACTAAATAGTAACTTTACTGTTATCTATCATTTGATATGTGACTTTTACTATTGTTGGGCTCTTAAACAATGCCAGTCATTTGTCTCAGCCTTTGGGCCCTTAGTCATCAGTCCTGCTAATATCCCACCTCAGTGGCTTGGTTCTTCTCTCTTCTTACCAGGCAAAGAGCAGATTCTGCAGCAGAAGGATTATGAAGCTGCTTCCCTGACAGAGATCCGGGCTTTGTTGAGGAAACATGAAGCTTTTGAGAGCGACTTGGCTGCTCACCAAGACAGGGTGGAACAGATCGCTGCCATTGCCCAGGAGCTGAAGTATGTTCCATTTAGAGGCACACAGCTGCTGACATTTACCCGATAAACTCTTTCCAATAAATTTGATAGTGTCATAGGTACAATGTAAAAATTCCTCAGATAACTTTCTAAGTGTTATTATCTTGGCCTGCTCCCCGAAAATCTTTTTGATTTCCTCCTTAGCTAAAAATAGAGGTGCCTTGCAGGGCAACTACTCCAAAGCTAAATTAACAATGAACCTTTTCTCTGGTCCACTTTCTGGTTGGCAATCTTGAAGTGGAAGGGTCAGTTCTGACTTAGTATATTTAGTCTAAGTGATGTTAAACAGGAAAGCTGTCTTATAGTTGGTCGTTTCTTTTCAGTTACTGCAATGTTCACCATTAAGATTGTTTGCAGAGATGTTGATATTATTTCTTGTAGTCATTTTCTATCTACACCTCTATCTACAGAATAGAAAGAAGTTAGCACATTTTGTTTTGTTTTAAGAGGCATTTATATCTAATAAGTGTGTGATAGTTCTAAGTCAGAGATATGCTTCTAAATTGGTCCATCCCATGTGAAGAGGTTTTCAGATCACCTATGGACTTTAAATCCACTTTTTGTGATGCCATATTAACATCAGATGCTTCTGAACAACAAAACATATCCTTTTTCAGCATTAGTGATGTTGCTATAGCAGTTGGAACTTGGGTTCAAGAACATCTGAAGACTACTGATTGTTTTTAGTGTAGGAACAGGAGAAAGTCATGCCAATACCGATTGCTATTTGCCAGGAGCATAAGCTGCACGGTGACAGGATGTTGGGCTCAGAGGTTAAGCAGGATAAGCCAGGGTTAGTGTTTGAATGGGAAATACTGGTCTGATTCTTAACATAATATCATGGCCATGAACATCAGAAACAAGGCAGATGGGACACAGTTTCCTTCAGTATACCAAATTCAATCTTAAGTGATGGTATTGTTGAATACTCTTTTTCTTTATCTCTTCAAACAGGTTTTGATTGAAAAACAATAATCAGGAAAGTATGAATCTTCTTTTCTGGGAATTGTTCTTAGATGGGCAGGCTAAGAAGTTTTGGGCATGAGGTGGGTTAAACAATGCCAATTAGTACTACAGGTCCTTTGAGAGAATGATATTGTTCTTTATGCTGTTTGGTTTGGCTTGACTCTCTATTTCTACTTCCCTTCACTTGGCAATGGATGGTTGCTATTTTTGAAGAACAATTGGTATGTTTGACCTTGAACTATGGTGGTTAAGTTCAGCTTTATCATTTTCTGTTATGGCAGCTGAGGTTGTGAAGATCATAAAGATTAAAATTGTTTAAGGCTTATTGAACAATGGCCTTTGCATAAAGGCTGCTGTATGTATGCCACGTGAGTAAGGTAGCCTTTACTGAGTTCCCACAACTGTATAGTTCCAAAAATAATAGCTTATAGGCAATTACAAACTTCAAATATGAATCTGTCCAGTGAAGGAAAAGAATACAGATGCATCTTGAGTACATATCAACACATTCATGAACTGCAATGTGTTGGCTTGCAAGGTTATTACTAGTTTAGAATTTCTAGTTGCACAGACTAGCGTGAACATGAACAGAATAAAATGACTTTGGCCAAGCTTTTGGCATATTGGCCAAGGTGTGTCCAAACTGCCCAGTACCATTCTTCCCATTAGCAGAAATGCTGTAGGTAGAATAGGTGTAACTAAAGCTGCTGACCTCACCTATACCTGCCATTTAGGACTGAGAAGCATTGAGTGAATGCCTCAATTTACCAAAGGTTTGATGGATGGCAGAGAGGAATATTATATATATGATGACCAGAGCATATGGAATAGTGCAATTTGGAATGTATGAGGAGGAAACAGTAAGAAATATGAATTAATGCATGAAATGAAAGAAAGAAAAAAAAATAAGATGCAAGTCTGTAAAACTCAGAGAAACTATAACAGTTATGAATGGAATGAAGTTGTTGAATACCTGCAGTGAAGTGAATCTGTAAGTATTATAATGAAGGGGCTAAAGAATATGTTGGAAAGTACAAATTGATATCATTTAGATTGTTTTGTGAAAATCCAAGTTGGTAACTGTCATGTTTAATTGAAATAAATGGTGACAAGGAAAGAATCAGAGATGAGTTGAAGAAAATTGTGCAGCGTTCCCAATGAACTGATCCATTAAGAACATAGCACAGTTTTTCTTAACTTATTCTGTTAAATGTAATATACATTGGTAAGAGAGTATCAAAAAGTAATACAAGAATTAGTGAATGAAAATGGTGGCTAGTGAGCATCTGCTTAAAAAAAGATCTGTTTATTTTGAGTAAATGTTTTAAATATGAATGTATTCATATATAAAGAAATATCTTGATTTGTATCTCTTTGTTGCCATCTAGTGGGCATCCAGAGTTTTTTTAGTGCCAGTTTGATAGTCCTGTACTTGTCTGAGCCATAACCACCATGAGATTCCTTACAGAATACTTACACTGGAAATTCAACTGTTTAGTTGAACATGTTGTGTTCAATTAAAAAAGTTATCTATCTCTATTTTTGTCTGAGATTAAGAGTATTTATCCCTTACTTATGAAAACTTTAAAATTCATTATAATATTATTTAAGATGTCCCCCCCCTTTAAATGTAGAAAATTTCTACAACCATCTAATCCCAGACCTCAAGTCACAATGTTATTTTATGTTTGATTAACTCCTAGACTAGTATGTACTCACATTATTATAATAACTTTGATAAGTAATGGCATACCAGGAGTAGTCAAATAGTAGCCAAGAGCTAAATGTAGCTGATGGTGAGATACTCAGAATAACAACTAGCTGAGGACAAAGTACACATGTCCAGTCTCTTTAGAACCACACACGCATATCTGGCAGTTAAAAGAGACTGCAACAATAAAAGGCAGAATATAGGTAGTTATGAAACCGTTATTTCTTTGACCCCCTCAGAAGTTTGTCTTGTTTTTGCGCAAGGGAAACCAAGACAGTTTTAGAAAATGGTTTCTGATAGAGGCATATTATTTTTGGACTAGATGTATCCATTATTATGGTCTTACTGTTTCTTTTAAAGACTAGGAGATGCCCTATAGCATCCCATCTCTTCTATCTAATGAAGAAATACATAAAACTAGTAGCATTTCCACCTGTATTTTTTTGTTAATCCTAGTTATTAGGATTAATTCCTGAAAGTGTTTTTGGCAGGGGTCTTGCCAACTTGCTGCGGCTACCTCGTCTTGGTTGACTCACTCCAGACAATTCGCTATGGGACAATTCATTGTGGGATAACTCAAGAAAGAGACAAGTGAATTGCAGAGGGCCTTGTCTTGCTTTAGGTTTGAACCTTCTTAAATTAGAAGTCCTCAAGGCTGCGATGAGCTGCAGTTCTACTTGTCCCTCTCTTGCGTTATCCCACATTGAATTGTCCCACGGCAAATTGTCCCCTGGCAAGTTGGCCATGCCGAGTCAGCTATGGCGAGTCAGCTGTGGAGAGTTGTCATATTCTATTTTGGTAGGGCATCCCTCCTAGCAGATGTCAAGGGCACAAAAGCCCTGTATAAAAATGTAAGTTACAGTTGAGGGAAGCAGTGTAAGAAATTCACACCTCCAAAGTAATGTTTCCCAAAATAACATGGATGTTATATCACTAGTTATTGAGAACTACCATATCTGGGCTGTGAAAATCTGGCATGTTCTGTACTGTATTTCTATTGGTCATCTGGATTTTTGCAGCTTCACTCTTCACTCTTAGCATAATACTTCTCTACTATATGTAAAATCATGATGGGTAAAAAGCTGTTGGAGGCCATACATTTTCTTTCTAAATAACATAAATGTTTTCCCTCACAAATCAACTGTGTGTATGAATGGAAGATTAATTCTAATGCATGTTAGATTAGTGACTGGAAAATAGAAATCCAAAAGGCAGCAATCTGAAAGTTGTTTTTCTAAAATAAAAGCCTTGGATGTGTTTACATTCCTCTTCTCTGAGTGTATAAATTATTTATGTTCCGATTGCCACTGTGTACCCCAAACCAGATTAGAAAATTAATGTAGAGTATAAAGTAATTTACATTTTATGTTCTCCTGTGCATTTCTGAACTGGAGTCGACCTGCAATTTGGAGAACCTAAGGTGAAAACTAATTGTCACATTAGGCACACGGTTAGCGTTCTCTGAATTGTGTGGATTGAACCACCTAGTTATTTAGGATATTGGTGAAGATTCAATAAACATGTATCCTTTTTTTCAGTGAGTTGGACTACCATGACGCAGCAAGTGTCAATGATCGATGTCAGAAAATATGTGATCAGTGGGATAGACTGGGAACCCTAACTCAGAAAAGGAGAGAAGTGTTGGAGGTAAAGCAGATTTTGACAATAGTTTTACTCTGTAAAGCACTACATTTTCAAGATTTGTGGGAATGAACAACATTATTCACAATCTCCAACAGGATTATTGGTCAGGCTGGCTGATGGTGATGGAAGTTGTTCAGGGCACCCAACATTTCTAGCGAATTCTGTTTTCTCTCATTATTCTGTTTATACATTAAGTTATAAAAAGATTTGTCACCTTAATGTCAAATGCAGTTATGAAGTAGCAACCGACTGAAGTTGGCATGGAAATACTGATTCATGTAGTTATGTGACTTTTTTCCTACATTTCATGACAAAGTTTGTTTAAATAGGTTTAATGTACAGGTGTTGCTTGACCTATGACTGGTCGCTTAATGACTGTTCAGTTACAACAAACTTCAAAAAAATCTACTTATGAACCATCCTCAAAGTTATAACTGTCACACACCCCTGTGGTTATGTGATCACATTTCGGGCATTTGGCAACTAAGTGCCCCTCCTTATTCTTGGAACAACTTCCAATATCCTACCAAACTTTGTAGTAAGACACAAGCAGAGACAGATATATAGACGTACATGTCATGTTGAATAATGACTTATATATCATAACATGTTGATTAAATTGTAGTGGCTGGACTCAAAATATACTGCTCAAAAAAATAAAGGGAACACTTAAACAACACAATGTACTGTATTTAATAGTAGGATGTCTTATTTTCTGTTCCCTTTATTTTTTTGAGCAGTATATTTTGAGCCAAAACAACCATATTATGGTTTAGTATAAACATATGAACCTATTCTTGGGATATAGTGCATTGGGCTGGAAAATATGAAATGGGATTTGAGTCCCACCAGAAGTTTGAAAAATTATATAGTCCTAATCATTTGCATCTATGATAAAAAAAGATATGTTGAAATAGAAAAAAAACCCAGTAAATTCACAAATTGTAACTACAGGAACAGTCAGACACTCACAGAGCATTTGTCTTCAACAAAAGAATCTTGTCCCAGGACATCTATCCAGATATAGGCAGTAAGGAATACAAGGCCTATTGTAAATGCTAACTAGATAGAATAGCTCAGGTTTTTCCTGGATTGAGCCAGGTTACAGCTTCACCTTTCCAAGCATACTAGAGTTAACAAGGAAAACTGTGTTAAACAATGATGTAGTTCTTACTGCCAGCTGCCATGACTTATTATCTCCTATAGCCTAATTGACTGCTTCACCTCTTCTAATTGTAGTCTGAATTGGGGAAAATCATGGTCCCTGTATTGCTGTTAAATACCACAAGCACCAATGGGATTACATCTTCACCATCAATGCACTGAAAACTCATAGGAGAGTGAAAAGCCAGATGGAACATTTGCTGATATTTGCTAGATATTAAGAAATTGAAAGACCAAGGAAGAAGTTGCAGTATTTGTTTAACTTGCTGATTGGGTTGCCTGTTTGGGTTTGGTGGTGCATCTTTAAAAGCTGCAAAGGCTCAAACTCCCTAATAGAAACCAAAAATGAATGGGCATTTCTAAAAGAAAAAGTAAATTCATTTATGTATGTCTTTTTAAAGAGGACAGAAAAACTGTTGGAAACAATTGATCAACTTCACTTGGAGTTTGCCAAGAGGGCTGCTCCATTCAACAACTGGATGGAAGGTGCCATGGAAGACTTGCAAGACATGTTCATTGTTCACAGTATAGAGGAGATCCAGGTAAAATAAAGCCGCATTATGAGCTCAACAAGGAGAGTTGTTCTATTCCCTTATTTCATCTCAGAAAGTTTCAAGTATTGCTTATCCCCGCTCAGGTCCAGAAAAAATAAATTACAGCAGCCTTTTCTAATCAGCCACTCTCCAATTTGGGATTGTAACTTCTAGTATTCTCATCCCTCCATCTGATACCCACATCTTTTGGGGGAGAACAGTCAGATGACTAAGTCAAGAGTGCAGCGTAGTGGCTGGAATACCTCTGTTTTTTTAAATGCAGTTTGAAGGAAACTTTGAGCAATTATTGTGTATGGGGAGGGTAAGGATTTGTTCTGATCATTGCATTCATATTCTGCATCTTTTGCACATCTATGCATCTGGGATACTCTCAGTAAAAAAAAAAAGAAGGGGTAATACCCCTTTCCCTGCTGCTGCTGCTGCTGCTGAATTTCACTTGGGATTTCCCCTCAGAAGGTACATTTTAAAACCCTATGCCATTTGACTTTTCTTTTTGTAAAAGAAAACCAGGATCCTGTTATCCACATTTCCGAATAATGTATAGTGTTTTTTCTGGGCCTCCCCCACCCTCTCAGTTTCACTGTTTGCCCTTTATGCTGGCACGAGAAATGAAATGTACTTACTTACCACTGATTATACAGAGGCGCCTGCTACACAATCTTGCAAATGTTTATATAGGGAAAGGGGATGGAGGGGTGGGGTGGGGGTGGAGGAAGGAGAAAAGTGCCAAACCACAGACTGGTCCCTCCCCGCCTCTTCTTCCTTTTGTTTCTTTCAGAGTTTAATTACTGCCCATGAACAATTTAAAGCCACTCTACCTGAAGCAGATGGTGAGAGGCAAGCTATTTTGTCCATCCATAATGAAGTGGAAAAGGTGATTCAGAGCTACAGCCTCAGAATAAGTACCAGCAATCCTTACAGCACAGTTACTATGGAAGAGATTCGTACTAAGTGGGATAAAGTAAGTGGAAGTAAAAATTACAGGAGGGTGTAGGTTTGTTTGTGATTAATTACAGGATGGGGAAAATGAGGTTCTGCCTGGGATAATTAAATTTTTAGTTTACTCTTTCATGTTATTTTCTGCTTTAGTACAAGTAGTATTAGGAATGTGAAAGATACTGTTGTTCTTGGGTGTACAGGTAGTCCTCGGCTTACAGTTATTTATTTAATGACTGTTCAAAGTTACAACAGTGCTGAATAAAAGCAGCTTACGACCAGTACTTTGCACTTACAACCATCACAACGTCCCTGCTGTCATGTGATAAAAATGCAGGCGCTTAGCAACTGACAATTGCAGCATTCTATTTGGGATCTTCCCAAAGGGCTTCCAACAAGCAAAGTCAATGTAGTGATTTGCTTAAAATCCATGGCAAAAATGGATCATAAAATCAGATGCAATTCATTTCATGACTACATCGCTTAAAGACAGAAGTTCTGGTTCCAGTTCCAGTTGTAAGTCAAGGACCAACTGTATAACAGGATTCAATGGATAAACAATGACTGAATACAGGTAGCCCTTGACTTACAACAGTTTGCTTAGTGACGTTCAAAGTTACAATGCCACTGTAAGAAGTGACTTAAGACCATTTTTCACCTTTATGACCATTGCAGCATCTTCATGGTCATGTGATTTACAACTTGACAACTGACTCACATTTACGACGGTTGCAGTGTTCCGGGGGTCATGTGATCACCTTTTGCAACCTTCTGACAAGCAAAGTAAATGGGGAAAACCAGATTCACTTAACAACCATGTTACTAATTTAACAACTACTGTACAGTGATTCACTTAACAAACGTGGCAAGAAAAGTGGTAAAATGGGGCAAAATTACTTAACAAATTTGTCACTTAGCAACATAAGCTTTGGGCCCAATTATGGTCAAAAGTTGAGGACTATCTACCAGGGATAGGCAACCTTGGCTCTTTTATGACTTGTGAACTTCAACTCCCAGAATTCCTGAGCCAGCTGGCTCAGGAATTCTGGGAGTTGAAGTCCACGAATCATAAAAGAGCCAAGGTGGCCTACCTCTGAGCTATACTCTAGGGTTGGCAGCAAGAAAATAAAGTTCAGCCTATTCATGTCTAAGCTTTATGGTTTCATTTTCAGAAAGTTCAAAATAATGTTTCTGAAGTAAAAGGGAGGAATGGCAGAAGAGAATATTCTTGAAGCTTCCCAGAATAGCGAACCAATGTCTCTTCCACCTTAATATTGAAAGGCTAGGATGCCAGCAAAGCTCAGAAATAAAAGAATAAAAAGACAACAAAAAGAATAAGCATTCATAAAATGATTGTGGCACTGCTATCACTTAAGACTTTACAAATATGTAGCACTGTATGCCTTGCAGCTTACACTTTAGAAATGAGTCCAGGATCACAGTACATCTGGGAAAAACATTACGATTCTGCTTCTAAAGCAAAATCTGAAAACAGGAACTCTTGAGCTAATATAACTAATATTATGCAAAAGGAATGGTATAGACCAGGGGTAGGCAACCTCGGCTCTTTTATGACTCATGGACCTCAACTCCCAGAATTCCTGAGCGAGCCATGCTGGCTCAGGAATTCTGGGAGTTGCAGTCCATAGTCATAAAAGTGCCGAGGTTGCCTACCCGTGGTATAGACATATATTTCTTTTATACTGGCTATATCATGTTTCTGTCTTGGGCTGTTGGGTGGAAGTTGAGAAACCTCACCAGTGGAGAGTAACATTTAGTAGGACAGGTGAAGTCCAGCCACACAACGATTTGCAGATTTTTCCTCTCATAATTGGCTGCTTTTAAAAATTAGTTAGGATAGGGGTACTCTGTTTTCTCTTTTCTTTTTTTAAAACCCTCTGTAAACTTTTAAAATTGTCTAATAGAGGAATAAGAAGATTGATACAATGTGGAGGAGTTCCTGATGCATTACAATAGATACAGTATAATGGTTTTGTGGTAGAAAGAGATGCATTGGTAGAGATAAATGAATCAGTTTGCACTGATATACATTACCACTATATTGGCAAAAATACATGAAATCAGAGCTATACTCCACACTTAGCAAAATTAAACACTCTGGATTGTAGCAAAACTGTTTTCTGCATTAAAAACACACACAATAATGATGCTGTTAAATATTACAACAACCCCAAAGAAAAGTGGCTCTGAATTTAAGATGACTCCCTCAAAGTGAGTATAGATAAGATATGACTTTTCTATTCTTCTTGGCATTATAGCATGATCTCCCTCCCACCACTGGGTTCATAAGTTATTATTTGGGATATAGGACTTTCAGACTTTGTACTTAAATGGCCTTAAGGAATTCTCCTCTTGCTGTCTAATGCAACATATGCTAGTGTGCATAAAAAGGTAAAGGTAAAGGTTCCCCCGCACATGCGTGCTAGTCATTTCCGACTCTAGGGGCCGGTGCTCATCTCTGTTTCAAAGCCGAAGAGCCAGCGCTTGTCTGAGGATGTCTCCGTGGTCATGTGGCCGGCATGACTAGACGCCAAAGGCGCACGGAACGCTGTTACCTTCCCACCGGAGTGGTCCCTATTTTTCTACTTGCATTTTTACGTCCTTTCGAACTGCTAGGTTGGCAGAAGCTGGGACGAGTAACAGGCACTCACTCTGTTACGCGGCACTCGGGATTCGACCCGCCAAACTGCCGACCTTCTGATCGACAAGCTCACATAATTTCTAAAAATTATCAACCCAGCTTATTTTGATGAATGAAACCTGTTTGACATTAGTTCTGGATCATGCTTTGGGAATATAGCCCACGTGATTAGTTTATGGCTCAGTGTGTCAGACAAACCAAGAAAATTTGATAAACTTATTTGATAAACAATTACAAAATTACCCATAAGGAAATGTGCAAACATAGCCAAAGTTTTACCTAATGCACAACTTGCTGTCAGGAATATGACTCATTGTTCCCAAATCCCTTTTGGTTTCTTTGTTAGTCTCAGTCTTTTAAATATAAGGGTTTCTAAAGTCAGGAACATCTAGTGTTGGAAGAGAAATTTGGATTTGGATCTCCCTGAATTTGGAGCTAGCTTAGAAATATGTCTAATGCTTCCTAAGTTGCTATCTTGCAGATGAAAGAATTCTGGATTAACTCCGCTCGGATTTAAATCATTGATTTCATTCACTGCTAGTTCTATCTAATTTAACTATTTGTTGTGGAAACCTGAACTTTAATAACCTGTGTTCATGTTCTGTCATAACTGTGCCACATGGTCTCCCTTTCCAGTAAAAGAGGAACATTTTGACTCCATCTGTTTCACAGATGTTCTCATAGCTTCTGAGTATCCTGCAAGACCAGGGGTGTCAAACTGCTGGCCCTTGGGCCAGTTGCACCATACAGAGGCTGATCCCACCCCAGCTCTGGCAATGCAAAAAAAAAAATCGCGATACGTTGTGACATGTCACGTGATGTGGCGAGTTTGACACCCGTGCTTTAGAGGAAGTGTCACCTGCAGTTAATATTGATTAAAATGTGTATTTTTAGAACAGTTTTTTTCAGTTTCTTCAAAATGTTGTTAAGTAATAAAAATAAAAGCTGATATAGACTACAGACTAATTTAATTTTGCACACTGGCAGGTCAAACAACTTGTGCCTGTAAGAGATCAATCACTGCAGGAGGAGCTTTCTCGTCAGCACACAAATGAACGCCTGCGCCGTCAGTTTGCTGCTCAGGCCAACGTCATTGGACCCTGGATCCAGAGCAAGATGGAGGTAAGTACAACCAAGATCTGCAGAAGCTCTAGATCAGAAATTCTAAGCAAATTCTATCCCTGTACAAATTGCCTGTCCTTGTGTGTGTGTGTGTGTGTGTGTGTGAGAGGAAAAACTATTTGCTGCTCTCTTAACATAAGCCAAAACATTTTGCAAAATAAGGAAAGCTTTTTCTCTTTCTTTTTCTCTCCATGGCAGGAAATTGGCCGAACTTCAGTAGATATCGCTGGGCCATTAGAGGACCAGATGACCCAGTTAAAGCAGCAGGAGCACAATATCATTAATTACAAGCATAATATTGACAAACTAGAAGGAGACTATCAACTGATACAGGAAGCTTTGGTCTTTGATAATAAGCATACCAATTACACAATGGAGGTAAATCTGGTCTTTAATTAATTTTATATATGCAGTCTTGCTGCAGCATGTATTTCACATTGATACTGGGGACTTTTGTCTTTCAGTGTTGTTTTTAAAATATGACAGGCATTTTCATTCCATCCTAAAACGTCATTTTATTTTTCCAGCCTTTATCCTACGCTAGCCTGACTGACTTTTAGCACATAACAATGACATAAAAGATTAAATATAAGAGGGAGAACATAAATAAAACCAAACTACATGAACAAGCGCCTTGGTGGAGCAGTGGGCTAATGCCTCCTTAAGTAACACCAGCTGCCTGCAATTAGTGCAGGTTCGAGTCCCACCAGGCTCAAGGTTGACTCAGCCTTCCATCCTTCCGAGGTAGGTAAAATGAGGACCCAGATTGTTGGGGGCAATAAGCTGACTTTGTAATAATGCTGCTGGGGGGGGGCGAAAGCCCTAATAAGCAGGCATATACATAGAATGAAGGCTATTGCTAAGCACATTGATTTGTGCTTTAGATTGTAAGCCGCCCTGAGTCTTCGGAGAAGGGCAGGATATAAATGGGATTAAAAAAAAAGATGCCTTAGAACAACTAAGTCAAAAGCCCAGCTCTAACTTGTTTGCAAACAATAAGCAGGATTGGGCTGTTTATACTTCCAGAAAGAGTCTTTCATAAAGCAGGGAACCACCTCTAAGAAGCTCTGTTGCCTGGTCCACGTCCCATGAATCTTGCAAGAGCGGCACAATAGCACTGAGCCTTTCTATGAAGCTCTGGAGAAGGTTCAAGAGGTTTCAGGTGGAAAATCTTTGAGGTAGAAAAATAACAGTCTTGCCAAGCCTGACAATAACAGTCTTGCCAAGTTTGGCAACCCAGATCTGATTCATAAACGTGATTTCCTTAATGGTGGTTTATTCACTAAGCTACAATGTCTAGGGTCACACAGCATGCTAAGCCTATAACTGAGATTTCCTGGTAGTCTCCCAGCCAAAAATCAGCCATGCCTCATGTTGCTTCACTCTTGGGGACCAGCCAAGTTTGCCTAAGTGCAGCCATAAGAACCTATAATCACAAGTACACTGAAGGGTGGACATACTTTCCAGTTTTTAAAATTATTTTTTAAATGGCTCTATTGTAAATTAGGCTTACAATTGTAATAATAAAAAGTACAACTCCATAACTTCTTGAGATCAATCAAGGTTGGCTAGGTGCTGCCATCTAGCTTGGCAGTCATGCTGCTATACCAGTTCTAAAGGTGGTGTAAACCTAAAATGTTCTTTAATCATAGGAAACTCTGTCATGACTTTTTAAATTACTTTGCTATAAAACATTTATCCAAGTACTAATCAACTTCATCAGAGTAATTTATTCCATGCCTTGGCAGTTTCTAAACTTAAATGTAGTCGCACTACAAAATTGGGAAATCCCCTTCTGGTCCTAAATTGTCAACAACTTTTAAAATAAACCATGAATTTGCTCTTACTTTTCTTGATAGTATTGCAGTCCAGCAAATAATTTCTTGGATCTAGGTCTCATTCCTTTCCCTGTCAATTCATATTGGGAAATAATCATAATAAATAGGATTTATAAGATAGTTTCCTATCAGCTTCTATCTGTTGGAAAAGAATATAAAAGTAAAACCAAAATCACCTTGTTTATGTCTGGCTACTGCATACTTGCCTAAAATTAATGAATGGACTTGGCTACCTTTATAAAATACCACAGGAAAGAGTAGCATTAAAAATGTCCTTCTGTAATTCTGCCAAGGCAGAGATTTATGATGAGAAACAGTAGAAAAGGCAGTTGCTGTGATAAGTGAAACCTTATCATGTTACCATTGATACTAAATATGAAAAATACAGTGAGTAAAGACCATTTGTTGAAGGTAGACACTATGATGGGCAAATTTCTGGGATCCTGTCTGGCCAGAAGCCCGCTATCACCCCAGAGGGCATGGTAGAAGACAGTAATGAGCTGGTAATCAGCAGCCAGGGCTGATCATAACTTGTAGCCTAATGTGTTAGAATGATTCTGGAATAATTAGAAATAAAATATAAGCCATAATTTAGCCATTTTGTTTTTGGGTTACTGTGATCTGAGAACTAGGTTCCTGTGGCTTGTAAATCACAGACAATGGTTTTGCACGTCTCTTAAAGTCCACATCACTTATATGGTTGTTAATCAGAATCAGTATCTTAAATTGTTTTTTAGAAGCTACAAGAAAGTCAGGGCAAATGCTAGACCCTAAAAGAAAATTTTCCAGGCAATCTTCCCTCACCAGGTAAGGTCTTTGCAAGCAGTATAAGTCAACCTTTAATAATCCTCAGGGACTCACTGTAAAAGATACTGAAGATTGAATTTAAAACTTAGGATAATGACTTGGCTTTGTCATGTCCAAATGAGAGGGAATTGGTGAAAAGCTTCCAGGTAATAGCTCTGAACTGGATACAGTCCTTTAGATGTAGTTTGGGAAGTACTTTGTCTTGTGAACTGGAATAGCCAAGATATTTTAAGTTTCAAAAATAGGTAGGATACCTATTTCTTCTGTATCTGGGTGACACCTCCAGCATTGTTCATGCTCACGAAGACAGAATTCCTCTACATTTTTAATATGATTGAAAGGAGAAATTATAAAAAGATGACATGGCCCATAATCTTGTTCACTGTCTTTAATTAAATTTATTTATACTTAATTTAAATCAGGTTTTTTGAATTACTCTGTTACGTTGTTATAGTCTCACTGACTAGTTGGAATGTAGCTCCCAGAGTATACCATTCACAAGCATTCATTGGCACTTTAGTTCTTTGGGATGGTCTAAGGTTATCCTTCTTTTTTTTCTGCTGCAGCATATCCGGGTTGGATGGGAGCTGTTGCTGACTACCATTGCCCGAACTATCAATGAAATTGAAAACCAGATCCTTACAAGAGACGCTAAAGGAATAACTCAGCAGCAAATGAATGAATTCAGAGCATCATTTAATCACTTTGACAGGGTGCGGTTATCCATTTTATTTTATTTATTCTTTAATGTGCAATTGGAATTGGAAAAAATATTTGCATGTCTCCCTGCTCACTTTTCAAAAGCATAGAATACAATCAAGACTCCGAAATTAAAATACAGAATGGGATAGAAATTTGAAAAATTGAGATGGGGCTTGGGATAGGGCTGGGATAGGCCATCTCAGGACAACCACAGATCTCTATGGAATTCTTGTTCCTGATCACTTCCTTTTTCTGGCCGTTAGCCAACTTCTGCATTCTAGAAGTCCTGGCTCACAACTTTGCTCTCAATTGTCCTTGCAGTATTCCTTTTTCTTAAGTGCTTGCCATAGTTTTCCTTCTCTGTATATTTCCATTCCTGAGGGAAAAGGAACCATTATTCAAATCTATTCACACAACCAAAGAACACCTCAAACATTTGTTCTTTGGATACTACATGTATACTAATGTGTGCAGTGGTGGGATTTAAATATGTGAACAACTGGTTCTCTGTGTGGACGCTGCTTCAGGAAGTCCATTCTGGGCCTGGGCAACAAAAAATTAGCTACCGGTTCTGCCAAAGAGGTGCGAACTGGTTGAATCCAACCACTCAATGTGTGTAGAAGTGCAAATGAAAAAGTGGGATTCCTGGGCATGGCCAGAATACGAAGTTAGGTAGTGGGATTCTTTATATCTTCTTTCTGTGTGTGTGTTTTTGTGTGTGTGTGTGTGTGTGTGTGTGTGTGAGAGAGAGAGAGAGAGAGAGAGAGAGAGAGAGAGAGAGAGAGAGAGAGAGACTTCCTCTTTCTGTCACCTCATTCAGATAATTAGCAGAACAGATGCTCAGCTGCTCAGCTCTGCCTTGAGTGAATTGATCTTATTGTACAAGTGACCTGATTTCTTCTTCTGTACTTAGTTACTGCCAGTAGGAAGTTCTGCTTGGAAGTTACAAGATAAACGGGAACTAAAATAAACATTTTCATAATTTTGGGGTGAGGGTAAACATCTAATAATATGTGATTAATTTTACGCAGTACAACTAATACACCATTAAAATTACTGAATGTGTCATGATAATGACATAGAGTTCATTTCAGTATTAGGTTTGTTTTTTTTTAAATGCACAAAATATAGCTCATAAACTGTTAAATGATCAGGAAAACTATATTTGTCAGTGTATGTGACCTTTTAACCTACCATAAAACAATTACTTATTTTATATTTTTCCCTGTAAAAGTATCACATATCAGAACTTGTTTGTTAAGATGTAATATACGTAAATAGCTTCTCTCCAAAGTCTCTATGGAAATTGAGATTAATGAGAATTGTTGAAGAAATTCTCTTCATAGTTTTTTAAAATGGGCAACAGAAATTGCAACAGAAGTAAAGACCGAAACATGGATATACTTGCTAGGAGTATATATATTGGAACTCAACTCAGTGATGACTGGGAGGAGACATCCCATCCTTGGCTCCTACTATGTGGGGGTGCCACAGAGTTTGGTGCTTTCTCCACTTTTTAAAAGTGGAGGTGCTACATGGGGCTGCTGGATTAGCTAATCCATCACCATGGGGTTAGGTATCATTATTATGCTGATGATATCCAATTGTACATCCCTACATCAGGCAAATTAAGCAGTACCACAATTAGTTTATCCTAGTGCCTGGAGAGTGTGAGAATCTGGATGGAAAACAACATTCTTTAGCTGAATCATGGCAAGACTGAGTAGCTTTGGGTTATGGGGCCCACTGACTCCAAACTATGTTATCTTCGATGCTCCATGGAGTTGTACTACCCCAGAAAGACTTGTACAACTTGGGGTCCTCCTAGATTCACAATTCCTGTTTGGTGATCAGGTAGGAGTTGTGTCTAGGAGGACCTTTGTACAGCTTTATCTTATGCACCAGTTGTGTCTGTTCTTGGATCAGCACGCCCTGCTTACAGACACTCATGCTCCTGTCACCTCCAGATGGACTGTTGCAATTTGCTCTACATTGAGCTGGCCTTGAAGAGTATTCTGAAGCTTGAACTGGTAGAGAAAGCAGTGGTGTGCACTTGTAGAACGGCACACATTACACCTCTGCTCATGAGCTGCATTGATTGCAAGTTTGCTTCTGGTCGAATTCAAGATGATGATTTTAACTTTAAAGCCTTTCATGACATGGGGCCAGACTATCTGAGGGACCACCTCTCCCCAATTATATCAGCCCACCCCATCAGATCTTACAAAGAAGGTATGCCATGACTACTGTCAGCTAGGGATCTACATTTGGTGGGTCCAAGGAGATGTGCCTTCTTGACTGTGGTGGCTGCCTTACGGAACATCCTTCCCCCTGAAATTAGATTGTTCCCATCTTGTTTGATATTCTGAAAGGTCCTCAAGATGTGGTTATGTGACCAGGCTTGGGCCGCCCATGGAATTGGAGACTTGTCTAGATGACACTATTTTTGAGGGAACCATTTTTTATTCTCCCTCCATTTATGATTGTATTTTTGATTTTTTTTATATTTAATAATATGTTTTTATATCTGTAATTGCTGATTTTGTACTTTTTTATTTTTTACTGTTGTGCACAGCTCAGGCAGGCAGCTAAATAAATAAATTGCTGAGGCTGATGTAATTTTACTTAACCTTTAAATATACAGAGATTAATTGTTAACTAAAATAATTGGATCCAAAATTTACTGTCTAGCTTAAGTGTACATTTTGTCTAATGATTTTGGTGGCATGGCTATCTAGCTTACAAAAATGAACAAGCAATCCCTATTCCAAAGGTAGGAAACAATTCAAAGGTTTAGGTTTTTTTTTTACTGAGCTTAACAGTGATGTCACTGGAAGAGAAGGGATTTAACTTTTCTGCCTTTGTCGAAAGCCTATGGATCCTCAACGTAGCAATTGTAACTATAGTTTTATTTTATTCAATTTTAGCTCATTGCAATCAATCAGCCCTCAGCAAATTACAATGAGTAATTTGCAATAAAATACCCATGGTACAAAGGAATAATCAAAATCACAAAATAACGTCAAAAATATAAGTTCTAACCAAAAACAGACAAAAATGACAAAAATAAATAACTACATGGCATTCAGATATCAAACTGCTCTCTGGAATAATTCTGTTTTAACAGTTTCCTAAAACTGGTTTTGGGTTTTTTGCCAAATAGTCTGGAAAAAGTTTTTTCTAAATTTAGCAACTAAACTTCAGCAGTGTAATTGCATGTGCATGTGCACATGCAAAAAAAAAAGACGTTTGTTAAAAAGTCTAGGGCAGCATTCAGCCTTGAACTAGGATTGGTCACCATTGCTCTGCACCAACCCACATTAAAGCAACATACTTTATGAAAAAATGGTAGCTAAAAATGGTTGCTGAACTTGGGAGGCAGGGATGGTGATGTTAGTGGTGGCAGTTTGTGGGCTAAAGACCTGATTTTTTTACTTCTAAGTCTCAAGACAGGATGATGATGATCATGATTCCTGCTTTTTTGCTGGAGGATTTTGAGGCAAAGAACCAAGTTCTTGAGCAGAAGCTCACAGGGCCAAGAGTTCTATTAAATACACTTCATATGATCATTTGCCATATGTTCCATCAGCTTCTTCTGTCTCCTTAAACATTACAATTTGATGGCAACAGAAGGTCAAACTTGGGCCCAGTTCAATAATTTTGTGAGCAGGATGGTAGTCCTTCTGTGAGCCCTGGACTCTCAGCTTCTGTGTTTCTGGTTTAAAATGTTGATGCAGATCTCATGTTAAAAATACGTTCGTGACTGGTCTGATTATAAAATGACTTTCAGCCATCAGACCTACATCTCTTAACGATCTTCTGTTCTCTTGATAGATTAATAACATCATACCTTAAAAAATTATAGTTTTTAATTGATTAGCCCTGTTTTACCATTTTAAAATGAAACTGCTTTAAAGCTAATGAATTCTCCTTTTTTTCTAAGAGAGTTTTTAAACAGACAACGTTGTTTAGGCAAAAGAATATAATAACCGTACAGTTTAATTAGTGAACAACAATCCATAATGGCCCATAAAACTAAGGCTAAGCCTGAGAAAAGTGGTTTACTTATGTGCAGTAAAACTAATTATTACTCTCTTTTGATTTGATTTTTTTAAGGTATTCAATTTAAATCAGAAAGAAAGAATTGTATACATGGGTGTGAGCTTTCATACCATTTTTTAGTCAGATAAAAACATGTTTTTTTTCATGGAAGAAATCTCCAGTCCACCGCAATCCTATAGTGTACAACACAATTACAGAGAATCAATATTCATGCTTTGCAATACCTACAATATTGAATACACTTTACTGGAAATCTAGTGTTCACAAAAACAAGATGAAACACATAATGACTCCTTCTTATCAGAGTTACATGTAAAATTATGCAAAAACTAAATATCATTGCAGTGCTAATTCCAGACTCCAGTAGCCTGTACTTTCAACTTCTAGCTTAGCAGTTTTATAAAACAGTATTTAACAGTCTTGCACTCCTTGTGAAATGTTAGAATCTGGAAGTGCATCTTTTTTTTTTTTGCATTGTGCAGCTTTTTAAAAAATGTTATTTTAAAACTGCCTTTCAATTGAATATGGCTTATCTATAAATGCTATATTTTATGCCTTTCTCATACATTTTTGTTTGTTTATATTTCATTAGCATCTTTCTAGCATTATTTCTGTTTCATGTAATCTAACGTCTCCTTTTTCTGTTTTTTGGCGATTCTACTTGGTCTTGAATGAACATATGATACATCTGATGATGAACCTATTCTATCTTTACGGAAATTATGATGGCTTTATTCTGATCCTTGAATCTTCCATGCTGTTTGTTCCTACCAACAGAAGAAAAATGGGCTGATGGACCATGAAGATTTCAGGGCCTGCTTAATTTCAATGGGTTATGATTTGGTATGAATTTTAAGATGCAGTTAATTTGTGATAGTAACCCATGTTACACTTACTTTATCATTACAAGTACTTTAACAAAGTGACCATTATAGATGTAATTGTAAAATTCCTGTGGTTAAAGTTCAGTCCACTCAAAATCCTAATACATTAGATATTATAAATTATCTTCTCAGAGGAAAGCTCCACAATGGATTTTATTCTTGGGTGTGTATAGAATGAGACTTATTGTTAGAATCCTATGCAGACAGCTGTTTATATAGATTCATACTAAAACATTGTGCAAATGTATCATGGCATTCATATATAAGTTCTATTACATTTCAAATTTGAATATTTTTTCTATCTGTCTGTTTATCTGTCAGATATTGAAGGCATCTGTCTTCCAAAATATTCTGGCTAACTTGCAATTTTAAAACATAAAATAGAAAAATATGATTGTCCAGACAGAAACTCATGAATAATAATAAAAAATTGTTAGAATTTCTACAAATGACCTAAATCTAGGCCTGGGAACAGAGTGAACTTTTCATGGATTTACAAAACATCTGAAGGGTGGGAGCTACATATATCTCTGGGAAGATACTCTTCCAAAGGGTAGGTGCTACAACACTGAAGTCCTTCCTCCTTGGTCCTACAAGGTAAAGAATTTAACTAAAGGAACTCAAAGCATATCCAACTTCATGCCCAACTGTATTGAATAGGTACCCCTTCAATTAACCAAGCTCTATCTTCCATGTAAATTTTGAACCGTACCCGGAAGTCAACTGGTAACCATTGCAGCTCATAAAGCACTGATGGCATGTGGCTGCGATGAGAAATACCCCTTATTGCTCATATTGAACCAGCTGTAACTTCCAGATTGTCTTCAAGAGCAGCCACTCTTGTAATAGTTTAGCCTAGCCTTGAGACGACCAGTGTGAGTGATTGTCTAAAGAAACTTCTGGTTGAGAAAAGGATGCAACTGGCACACAGGGTGAACCTGTACAAGGGCCTTTGTGATCATAGCTGCTGCCTCTTCATTGAGTAGTAGCTGTGAGTCTAGGAAGGCCTCCAAATTGCACACTAGTCTTGAGTGGGGAAGTGCAAACCCAACCAAGAGCAAAGATGAAATCCCAGAGTGTAGGACTGACTTAGACCTAGGGACTCCAAATATCCACAGTCACTCAGTCTTGTCAAGGTAGAGCTTGAATTTGTTCCTTCCCATGTAGATGTATATAGCATTCAGAAGTTGGAGGCAATACATTGACAGTTTTATCTCTGCAACCCAAGGTAAACAACAAGGTAACGGTAAACAGCCTATCCAAAAACCCTTCAATACCAGTCCCACCCACACTGACAGGGCAAGCCACTAGAATATAAATTGACAGCAAACTCTATTCCTTACTGTCACTGATGATGTTATCTAGTTTGGATAAGTTTGGGTAAGAACATCTGCAAGAAAACAGCCAAGGTCAGAGAGCATCAAGGAACACTGATAATGATATTTCTGCCACAATCTAGGCCTGAATATGGGCTTTTACTCATATATGGTCCAATTTCTGTTTGACTTCATCTAGTAGTACTTTACATATCTCTTATGATGCTCTATCTGTTGGAGCTTCTCAAAAAACCAAACCGCACTGCAGGATTTCTAGAGAGGCTGCATGGAATCAGTTTCGTTCAAGGTCTTGATCACTTGACTATCCAGGTTGCAACCAATGGAGTAAATCTTAGTGGATTCCTTCCTATCTTTTATATATTTTTCTTTTACTATTTGTGTGAAATCCATAGTGAACATTCAGCCCAACATATGCTTCCAATGGATTTAAGAATGTTTAATGGTAATATATTTTTGCATACTTTAAAACCTGCAAATTCTGATATTTGGCAGATTACACATGATGCTGAATATTTTAATTTTCTTAAAAAAATTGCATTGTAATTTTCATAACAATTTTTTAATTGTATTTTAGGGTGAAGCCGAGTTTGCCCGAATCATGTCCTTAGTTGACCCCAACGGTCAGGGAACGGTTACCTTTCAATCATTTATTGATTTCATGACCAGAGAGACTGCTGATACTGATACTGCTGAACAAGTTATTGCTTCTTTCAGAATCCTAGCCTCAGACAAGGTTAGTGAAAGGAATTCCATTTGCTGTGATTGTTTCTACAAATTCTACCCTTGCAAGACAAGGGGGTATCCAAATGCAAAGTAAGCTAGCTGTAACCTAGAGTAGAAACTTAAAATATAGCTAGAAGCAGGATTGTTTTCACCACTTAATCAAAGCCCCTAAACCTTGCATGCTAATTTTTTGAAACACTACACAGATTTGTACTGAAACTTTTAGGCTTGGGGTAAGATTGAGTTTTTGGAATCATTTTTTTTACTAAGGAAAGGTAATAAGAAGGTAATAAGGTACCTTGCTCAATAGTAGCAACTGTGAGAGGGATCTCAGAATCCTAGTGGATAATCACTTCAATATGAGCCAGCAGTGTGCTGCAGCTGCCAAAAAAGCCAATGCAGTGCTGGGCTGCATTATCAGAGGGATAGAATCAAGATCACGTGAAGTATTAATACCACTTTACAATGCCTTGGCAAGGCCACACCTGGAATACTGCATCCAGTTTTGGCCACCACGATGTAAGAAAGATGTTGAGACTCTAGAAAGAGTATAGAGAAGAGCAACAAAGATGATTGGGGGACTGGAGGCTAAAACATATAGGGAACGGTTGCTGTAATTGGGTATGTGTAGTTTAACGAAGAGAAGGGTGAGGGGTGACATGACAGCAGTGTTCCAATATCTCAGGGGCTGCCACAAAAAAGAGGGAGTCAAGCTATTCTCCAAAACACCTGAAGGGAGGACAAGAAGCAACAGATGGAAACTAGTCAAGGAGAGAAGCAACCTAGAACTAAGGAGAAACGTCCTGACAGTTAGAACAATTAACAAGTGGAACAACCTGCCTCCAGAAGCTGTGAATTTATTTATTTATTTATTTTATTTTAATCCCATTTATATCCCGCCCTTCTCCGAAGACTCAGGGCGGCTTACAATTTAAGCACAAACCAATGTGCTTAGCAATAGCCTTAATTCTATGTATATGCCTGCTTATTAGGGCTTCCCCCCCCCCCGCAAGCAGCATTATTACAAAGTCAATTTATTGCCCCCAACAATCTGAGTCAACCTTGGAATGCTCCAATACTGGAAGTTTTTAAGAAGAGACTGGATAGCCATTTGTCTGAAATATTATAGGGTTTCCTGCCTGAGCAGGGGGTTGGACTAGATGACCTCCAAGGTCCCTTCCAACTACTACTTCTTCTTCTTCTTCTTCTTCTGATGATGATGATGATGATGACACTTGGAGCATCTTAGGGAGATAAATATAAGGATGTAAGGACTGGGACTTTTGTTGGCTACAGATTTTCTACTTGTTATTGTCATTCAATGACAGACTCCAGTTTTCTGTTTTTTATCCCAAAACATGCTATCTGCTGCAGTTTTGTGGGTGGAGACCTGCATGATTTTGTTTGAATAAAGCTGAACAGATATTTCAGCCTGAGGTCTTTTTCAGTGACATATAATGCGCACTGGTCAACTGCAATAAACACTTTGAAATGTTCAGAAAAGAGTAATCTACAGAAGTTGTAGATATAAACTGTGGGAAAGAGCTGCCTTAAAGTTATATATGAAAATACTTTAACATATCTAGTATAAATATATACATTTGGTCCTGACTAGTGCTTTTTTTATAAAAGAAAAAGGTGTCAGAACTCACACGTCATACAACCCGCCTTGCCTATCCTACAAGGTTCCATCCAAAAAAGGTGCCAGAACTCCGTTCTGAGCATTTTATGACAAAAAAAGCCCTGGTCCTGACCTTGCAGATCTTTTATGATGGCTGATTGTTTCTCCAGGCCATGGGGCCCAGATGAATTAAATCCCAACTGGTTTAGTTGTAGCATATTTTAGTCTGATTGCCATGTCATTGTTTACTGTTTTAGCTGGCCTTTAATGTATTGTTTTTGTTCAGGTTGTATTTGTTGTTATGTTTCTTTCTGTATTCCACCCAGTTTTACTTTGTTTGAGGTTGGATGGCCATATGAAACAAACAAACAAATAAATAAATTCCATAATAAGGTACTATGGATCAGTGCTAGTTTTGTCCAGGCTTGCGCCCTTGAAGTATTCTGTATTTTGCAAAAAGTGAGGACACCAAATTGGGGAAGGCTAATCTGTATAACTGAAGTGTCTGCCCAATCACATCCTTGTTCTCATCAAAGAGAGTTCACTGCTTAGTTTGATTCTGAAGTTTTAGAAAAAAAGCTCATCGTATTCCTCCTTTTCAATCCTTCTAGCCATATATTCTTGCTGAAGAGTTGAACCGAGAACTACCACCTGAACAAGCTCAATACTGCGTCAAGCGAATGCCAGCCTACAAGGGACCAGGAGCTGTTCCTGGAGCTCTGGACTATACCTCATTTTCATCAGCATTGTATGGGGAAAGCGATCTGTAACTGGGGACTGACTCTGTGGGCAAGTGAAACTAGATATATTCCAGTCTGCTCCTTGAAAAAAAAAATAAGTAAGCTGACCTCACTACAATTTCTCAAGTTTAGCAGGAACATTCAGTAAGGAGCAATGCCCACGTAGTGTGCAGCATGATGAGTTTTTATGTTGTTTATATGTACTTGAACAAGCTTATACAGTGACAGACTGCACTGCCCCTCTGCCTTATCAGATTGTTGTTGTTCTTTTTAAATTAAAAATGGATAATCCCAAAGTGCCAAGTTAGAAAGCCTCAGGAAAAACAAAGGAAAAGAAAATATGCCTTTGAAAAAACCCCCCACAAATCTAGCATATCTTTGATTTTCAAAACATGAAATGTTTTCAAGAATTCTGAACATTTTATCCAGGTCTTCCACAACCTTCCTCCGTGCAACTCCTTTTTCTTTCATACTATGGTAATGCTTTCACCTATGGATGCTGGGGTTTAATATGCTTGTGCAAGTGGAACTGCATATACAAGAGAAAATAAAAACCCAGGTCATGCCAAATAATCATGAGAGATTGTTTTGTTCTTTTCAATGTGAAGCTTGGACAGGAATTCTGGTCTGACTTTCTAGTGGTATAAAATCATGATACCTCTTGAATTTTTCTAAGAGGTTGATGACAAGGGCATCATTTTAATGGTGATAATAGCCTTCATCTTAAAATCAATGCCCAGTTTAAAAGGGCACAGTGTTAGTAGCCTGGATATTATGAGGGAGTTCCATATTTTAGGATGGTGTCTGCTCTCTGCTCTATTCATTATACTATTGTAATTGGTCTTGGTTAATTCTAACAATATTGACATTTTATTACAACCAGTCTAAGGTACATCGTGCAGCAGCTTCCTGCCAGTTATGTTCTTTCAACAGTTTGTAGAAAATCTATTTTATCTGAAGCCTAACAATCCCATGAAATAAATGCAAAAAGGTAAATGTTCATACAATAAGCAAAGAAAACTGTACAATCTACTACTATTAAAATGTGCCTTTAAAATAAAGTCTGCTTTTCAAGCCTTAATACTGATTCAGTTTCTGAGATTAAACTGATTCACTTTTAAATATTAACAGCGTGTCTTCTGGGCAACTGGGTTCTCACCTCATTTTTTTTAAGTTTTTCTTTATTTGCTTTATATGTAGTGAGGCATCTATCTTTTTTATTTATGTTTTTTTTATAATCAGAGTGCAGATGATTCTTTTTGCTGCTGCTCTTCTTCCTCTCAGACATTGATCCAGCTGATTTGCCAGAAAGTCGGGCCCAGGGGCAACTCCTGAAAGAGCAGATTTGTGATAAAAAAGATATTACTGGAATATACTGGGTTATAGGTTTCAGTAAAATGTATAATAAATCACACAGTTTGCTTCAGAGGAAGTAACTCTATGCACTTCAGAAAAAGAGTAAGAAGAGAGAGTGAAAGAAAAGGCAAGATATAAGGCAAAAGCCTACCCTGGTGCTTATAAATCATCATCAGATGGGGCTTAGCCCATTATTTTATGCAAATTAGGATATCTAATCTAGAGATTACTTTGCAAGTCAAAATGCTGTTGCTTACATTCCATCAGCTAACAGGTATATGTAGTATATTGATGTGCTTAACTTCATGAAGATTCAGTCTGTTTTTATTGCAAGTTCTTTAAGTTTGCAATACTACAATCTCTTAAAATAATAAATAAATTTATGTTTCTGCACAATAAAGTAAAATACTTGAGCATGGGCAAACCTTGCTTCAGGCTTTACAAAAACCCCTTTGCAACCTTTCTTTAAGCTGCTTGGAGCCCCTTGAGGGGGTCATAGTCTGAGACCCAGCAATATAACAGTTCTACGTGAAACACAAAATCCTGTGGTTTAATTCTCTCTTGATATGAGCTTTAGAATTTGCATGAAAGTTCAGGTTGAGTTGAATTTACTAGCTCAGTGCCTGATAGCATCAACATGGAAATAGTCTATCATGGCTCCTTCTAAAGATTTTTACTTCCTACTTCAGCTTAAAGGGACGCGGTGGCTCAGTGGGTTAGGATGCTGAGATTGTTGATCACAAGGTCGGCAGTTTGGCGGGTCGAATCCTGAGTGCCGCGTAACAGAGTGAACCTAGCAGTTCGAAAGCACGGTAAAATGCAAGTAGAAAAATAGGGACCACTACGGTGGGAAGGTAACAGCGTTCTGTGCGCCTTTGCCGTCTAGTCATGCCGGCCACATGACCACGGAGATGTCCTCGGACAAGCGCTGGCTCTTCGGTTTTGAAATGGAGATGAGCACCGGCCCCTAGAGTCGGAAACGACTAGCACGCATGTGCGGGGGAACCTTTACCTTTACCTTACTTCAGCTTACAGTTTGAGATAGTTTGGTAAACTTCCATCCAATGACTAACTAGCTCTCATCCTGCTTAGCTTTTTCCAGAATTGGCTACATGATGCCACCTTCTGTGATGCACAAAGTTTAGGCATGTCTGTTATTCTGCTTCATTGAATAGAGTTACAAATGTTTTAAGGAACACCTAATGTTATATTTGACCTCCCAGAATAATGAGGAGGCATTTGGGGGAACTGGATCCACAGATCTATTCCTATACTCAAACACACACATTATCAAATAACCCCAAACAAATTATCCATATTCTGTCTAAGTGAAATATGAATGCAGCAGAAAGTTAGTTGGACTGTAGTATGAAGACATAACCAGAATGTGCAAATCTCAAGGGTAACACTGGATGTTTGAGGATGATTTGTCAGGGATCCTTTTCCAAGATCTCTCTCCATGCATCGTATCAGTGCTTTGCTTACAATGAATAAGAATGAACTGTCTTCTAATAGTGAATAATAGGAGCTGTGTAGCCTTTTTTTGTACCCTGGGTAATGGGAAAAGTCTACAGTGACTGCATTCAGACATTATACTAATTATATGATTTCCTGTAATGTGGCCTAGTGAAATTTCTGAACTCAGATAATTCTTTTATTAAACAAAATATGCTTAACAAAATCTTGATTTACTGTAGTGTGTGATATAGTCCCTTTTTAAAATCAGCATTTACCTAGTTGATTCCTCTTTGTATAACCTAGATGATACACCTACAGTAGTGGCACAATATCTGAGATTCTGCTCTAAGTAAGGCATGGTTAGAACTTAGCCAAGTTACATGAAATAAAAAACAGCCACAGCCAGCTTTGCACCCTTTCCCCTAAACCAGCATTTCTCAACTTTGGCAACTTTCAGATGTTATGGACTTCAACTTCCAGAATTCCAGAAGTTGAAGCCCATACATCTTAAACCCTCTAAGATTGAGAAACACTGCTCACCATATTTAGTTTTTAATTTAAAAGGAAATACTAAACCTTTTTAGTATTTACCAAAGGAAAGAAATGCTGGAAACGTTGAAGAATTATAATATTCAGGATGACCAGATAGAAGAACTTCTCCAAATTGAGCTGATTGTGACCAAATTTGGTGTCCTTGCAAAGAAAACTTGGATCTGACTGCAGAGAAAACGATTCCCCGAAGCCTGTAGATCAGGGGTGTTTAATCTTGACAATTTTGACTTGTGGGCTTCAATTCCCAGAATTCCTCAGCCAACCATGCTGGCTAGGGAATGTTGGGAGTTGAAATCCACGTTTTTAAATCTGTCAAGGTTGGACACCCCTACTGTAGATTGACCTCAGAAGACTTCTGTTATTAGGGCAGTTACAAGATTAAGTGATTAACCTGATTAAGCAATTGCAATGAGCAACCCTACCCTCTTCTATTCGGACTGAGGCCGCAAGAAGGGATTTCCTACCCCTTACCCTCTAAAATATTAAAGCAAAAAGGAGTTTCCAGCGTTTGACTTCTCATCCTCTTCCCAAATGGTATTTTTGCTTTGCAAACTCACACAAATGCAGAGGAGCCCGCTGTATATTTCCATCATTGTCCGTTAAATTTGGCTAAATATGTCCATAAATAAACAATATGAGATATGTTTTCTGGCGATGCAGCAGAAATCTGGAAACGGAACACGTTTAATAATTGGCAAAATTAAACGTAGACATAGTAGTTCCAAGGTACACCGTTCCAACACACCACTTCCACGCCTTTTCCGTTGCAACATTCAAATCAACGTAACTTTTCTACACTGACAGCTGCATTTACATTCAACAACAATGTTATGCGTCTGCGCAGCTAGTGACGCGCACGCAGGCGCTTTCCTTGCCATAGTCTCCGGCCATTCTAACCAGTGGGTTGAAGTTCACTCGTTCAGATTTTGCAAGGCTGTTTCAAACAGGATGTCGCCCACGATTCACGAGTTGGCTGAGCAGCAGGGTAGCGAGGAATCGGACGGTGCGTGTTACTAGGAGGCGGTTTGTGAAGTCCGATGGCTTGCAAGGCACAAAGTTTCTAACTTTGCTGTATGTTGGTCTGGGGATCGCAGAGAGTGAATGGGTTTCGCTATAGTAATCCTGTGAATGGGCTATCTAGTTTTTTTTCCCCCTCCTTACCTACGTAGGTTACACTGTCGGCAGGAAATTTACTATGTGTGTTGTACTCAGAAAGTAGACTCAATTAACTTTAGTCGTTCAGATACAGTGCACTTGAGAAATTGGGGTTTTAGTCCCCCCCCTATAAATATCCAAAAGGGAAGTGGCTGAGGTGGGTATCGTTGAATTTCTGAAGGAGAGCTAAAACGTTTTGAAACCCGGATGAATTAAATTAAGAATCAAAAGTACTGATTTGCTTTTCGAGGCACTTTTGGTTAACAGCTGCATCTTTCTCGCTTTAAGTAGCTAAATTGGACCTCAGAATATGATGTAACGAAACAAGTGCATTAAATAATACCTGGCTAAGCTGAGCTTGTTGATAATCAAAGGAAACATAGCAAGAACTATAGTGAACCAGCTCCCAGGCTTCCTCTGTATTCTGTTTTGGATAAGGCTCATCCACCTACTTGTTTTGTAAACCACGTGTAATTTTTCTACGGTGCTTGATTTCCTTTTCTCTATGAACACGTGATTCGAGCAGATCGGTATTTTGTTTGGATACAAACGATAGTTTTTAAAGGAACTTAGTTATAATTTAAGGTGATTTTCAGGCACGTATACGTTTTGGTGTGCTCTACGTTTGCCACTAAACTTTGTCTATATGAAATCTTACTTAAGTCTCGCTTAAGACAGTGCTATATGAAGTCACATGCCTGCAGGCCAGAGTGATTCTTATAGTACAGTTATAAAGTTCTACCACTTAATGTGTGATTTCTCCCTTTGAAACCTAAAATAGCATAAAAAGAAAAATCCATCCCAATTATAGTTATGCTGTCTGCTCCCTCCTTAGTTTAATGCACTGATTGGGCAGTAGGAGTAAAGCATCTTTCCCTTAAATACATCTTTCTGACTGCAGCAAGTGTTATCTGTCAGCAGCTATGACTGTGATCCTGGGTGTGCCCATGACATCTGTACAACTCAGGCGCTTTATGCATATATTCTGCAAAAATCCCCAACCATACAAACTCCACTCCACCAAGTAAGGGCAGTTAATTTGGTTTACTCTTTCCAGTGGTGGTACAGGTAGTCCTTGACTTACGACCACAATTGAGCCCAAAATTTTTATTGCTAAATGAGAAATTTGTTCAGTGAGTTTTGCCCCATTTTACGACCTTTCTTGCCACAGTTGAGTGAATCACTGCAGTGGATAAGTTAGTAACATAGGACGCTGAGCTTGTCGATCAGAAGTTCGGCAGTTTGGCGGGTCGAATCCCGAGTGCCGCATAACAGAGTGAGCGCCTGTTACTCGTCCCAGCTTCTGCCAACCTAGCAGTTCGAAAGCACATAAAAATGCAAGTAGAAAAATAGGGACCACTATGGTGGGAAGGTAACAGCGTTCCGTGCGCCTTTGGCGTCTAGTCATGCCGGCCACATGACCACGGAGACGTCCTCGGACAAACGCTGGCTCTTCGGCTTTGAAACGGAGATGAGCACCGGCCCCTAGAGTCGGAAACGACTAGCACGCATGTGCGGGGGAACCTTTACCTTTACCTTTAAAGCAATTCAGGATGGCATGTCCATAATCCTCAATACTTCAGAGCTTGTGATTGATTGTGAGAAGAGATGCTGATAGCTTTAAATAAAGATTTCCCCCCCAAATGTTTTCATAATGCAGTTTCCAAAAAACCCCTGAAAGAGGAGATAGAATCCATTCTGAGAGAGCGCATTATGGTTTTGGATGGAGGCATGGGGACCATGATCCAGCAATATTCCTTAGAAGAAGAGGAATTTCGAGGTCAAGAATTTAAGGATCACCTGAAACCGCTCAAGGGAAATAATGACCTGTTGAGCATAACTCAGTCGGATATAATCTACAAAATTCACAAGGTGAGTGTGCAGCTTGTTGAGTCTTGTACTAGAAAGGATTTATTGATTCTTCTGAGATGTATAACAATTCTTGAGAGCTACATTCACATGGTCTAGAAGTGTTTCTCAATGTTGGCCACTTTAAGCTGTGTGAACTTAACTCCTAGAATTCTGTTTGGGGAATTCTGGAGGTTGAAGTCTACATAGTTTAAAGAATATAAATAGAATAGAATAAAAATTTAAAAACTGCTGAAATACTGGTATGGATAGAGCACAATTATGGGCACTTTCCTCAAAAATAGTTCTTCAGATGAGGGACATATGAAGATGGTTGCTGGGTAACATTTTTATTTGTTCAGTGAAAAAGGCAACAGAGTAAATTGTAGGAATGGAACATTTTCACTAATTTGAATGGCACTGGATCGTGCTCTTTTTTCTTACTTTAAAAATGCATTGATATTTTGGGACACTGTCTCATTATTTGCATCTGTGGATCTTCAGAAACAAATAAGTGGCTGAAAAGCATTAAGAACATGTTAGTTTTAGCTTTTCATCTGTCTGGTGAATAGAGGAAACTCCTCTAAAGTCCCAGGTTAAAAAGAAAAAGTTTAAGAAGTATTAGAAAAAATATTTCCTTCACGGTTTACCAGAAAAAAAAATCTTATAATCTTAAAGATGGCTTTAATCATCTACTTCAGACTTCCAAAATAGTATGCAATTTGAAACTGTCTTGGGCACCTGTTTGAAATGAGATCTGCTTGTTTTTAACTCAGTTAGGTCTTCAGGGGCACTGATTCTCACTTCACTATTGAACTAAATAAATAGTTCTTGAGACTATTAGATTCAAAGGCTTGCCTGCTACTCATTATGTCTGTCATGCCATTTGAAAAGAAATTGGGGATTTGGTGACAGGAGATTTGCTGTGATGATCTAGAATGGAAAAAGGCAAGCTGGAGGGAGGTTTTGATGTGGTTGGGTGTAGGACTTGATCAAATTTACATCCCACCTTTTATTTTGTAAAACCAAAAACAGCAGACATATGGTAATGTTCTTTCCTCCTATTTTCCCCATAATAACAATCCTGTGACATGAATTGGGCTGAGAGAGACTGATTGGCCCAGTCTGGGACTAGACCTCCCAGTCTTCTGGTTTCCAGGCCAGTACTTTAATCAATATACCACAGTGGTTCCCAGTTTGGAATACAGAGTCTTCATGTTATTTGGGGATTCTTTATTCAGCATGAAAGTGAAGGTGCCCCTGAGGCCTGGCTACCTGTCTTCACGGTGTAATTCCTCGGTGCTTAAACGGCACTATCAAACAGGAATGGAAGGGAAAGGCTTTCTCTGATTTCTAAGAAGTTACTAGTGCTACAAAACTATAATCCAGGCTGGTTTGAGCCTTTAAATACTAGCACATCCATGCATTGATAATGTGTGTCAGTGTTTTACCGCAGGCTCTGTTTTTTTTAAAACATTCAGTGCTTTTATCTTTTGAGAATTGCATGGCTTTGAAAGCTTCAGGTGTGATCCAGACCTTTTTGTTTGTGCTCAGTTGTGTTTAAGCGGGGCACCAGGGAGTCCAAAGTACATCTTTGGGTTGGCACTAGAACCCGGCTGACGGGTGTGTTAATGGTTTGGCCAAATGTCATGGCAGAATATGCTGCACTGTTATCTGGTCAAGAGGGTTTTTAGATGGCCTCTCAGCCAAAGCAAACCCAACAGCATTGCTGGTATGAGTTCTTCAGAGGGGTATCTGTCTTTCCAGCTAGCGTTTTGTGTCTACAGTGTCCCAGGGCTTGGGGTGCTAAAATGAGTCTGCAGTTACAGCAAGTTCCATGCCACGGGTATTTTTCACATATAATGTCTTAAGATAAATAACTTTCCTTGAAAAAAGAGACTTCTGTATGCATTAATATGGCAGTGAATCACCAGCAGGGGGATTACAGTAAAATGGTCCTTTGACAACTCCTATCTATGAAAAGAAGGGACGCGGTGGCTCAGTGGGTTAGGACGCTGAGCTTGTCGATCGGAAGGTCGGCAGTTTGGCGGGTCGAATCCCGAGTGCCGCATAACAGAGTGAGCGCCTGTTACTCGTCCCAGCTTCTGCCAACCTAGCAGTTCGAAAGCACGTAAAAATGCAAGTAGAAAAATAGGGACCGCTACGGTGGGAAGGTAACAGCGTTCCGTGCGCCTTTGGCGTCTAGTCATGCCGGCCACATGACCACGGAGATGTCCTCGGACAAGCGCTGGCTCTTCGGTTTTGAAACGGAGATGAGCACCGGCCCCTAGAGTCGGAAACGACTAGCACGCATGTGCGGGGGAACCTTTACCTTTACCTTTTTTATCTATGAAAAGACACACCGATTAATAAATAGGACATGTGATGAGATATATTGCAATTTTAGTGGAATTAAAATCATTATTTATACATTTGCAGATGCCAGGCAAATGCATTTCAATATTTACTATTGCATAACTCACCCAGCCATCCCATTCCCATGTGCACAGATATTTGCAACCCCAATTCATGTTCTAGGTTTTATTTGACTAGGGAAGGGCATGTACTTCAGATGTTTTTGCTATAGATATAGCATATGCTATATATATATATAGTAGAGAAGGACCAAAAGACAGCAGTAGTGACTGATGTAGCAGTGCCAAGTGACAGCAATATCAGGAAAAAGGTGCATGAGAAACTGGAGAATTAACAGTGCCTGAAGGAAAAACTAGAGAGGATATGGAAAATAAAGACTAAAGCAGTCTCAGCGGTGGTATGAGCACTCAGGGCTGTGACTCCTAAGCTGGGACAGTGGCTCCAACAGATCTCAGGAACAACATAGGAGCCATCTATCAGAAGAGTGTCATGTTAAAAAATACTGCTCAAAACCCTTAAACTCCCTGGCCTCTGGTAGAGGACCTGAGATTAAGGAAAACAGGTGTGTGTGTGTGTGTGTGTGTGTGTGTGTGTGTGTGTGTATAAACCAATTTTATTATAACAACCCAAATCAGTCTGGTGCAGAATGAAGGCCTCTGTTGAAAATTACGTAGATCCGGTGCAGGTAAGTGGAAGTTTTTCAACTTCCCAGTCTTAGCCTGAGAGAGCAATTGATCTAAAATAACATAACTGGTTTCTACGCCAAAGAGAGGACTTGACCCCTCTTCTAATCCAACATCTTAGCCTTTTGTTAATTAATCAGAAAGACAATTTATTTGCATGTATTTATTGAATTGAATACTTTATTTGGCCATGCATGATTAGATACACAAGGAATTTGTCTCCGGTACAAAAGCACTCAGTGCAAATAAAATATAAATAAATCTTAACCCTTATACCACACTGTCTCTCTTTCATTAATTCCTGTAGTCATACCCTTCTACACCTCTATACACACATGAAGGAAATTGAAAGTAGTGTTTTTATTTTTCTGTTCAGATTTTAACGTTGTAAGCTGCTCAAAGTCATTAGCTGGGTGGCCTTAGAAATGTTATAAATGAATAAATGTACATTTGCACATACACTAAAACACATACATACATACTTACGTTATTTCAAAAGAAATATCACATGGAAATATTGATAAATTCTTAATTTTTAAAGAGACTGGGTACATAGAGAAATATATTCAGTTATCAGTCAGTTTCACTGAAAATCTCACTGAAAATCTAAATTAGGAATTCTTCCTGATAGCGTTTTGATTAAAATACAACAGACTGTAATTACCTTTGTCCTCATTTAATTTCTTTGCTGCTAAGGAAAAAAAATGCAAGGGTTTAAACTGAGACAGTTATATTGGAGCCTCCAAATCTGAAATATAACTACATTTCTTTGTACAGTATAACAACATGAATATGGAACAGGAATTGCTTCTTTTGCCATTTTCAGTTATAATTTAATTGTATAATATGTTGCAGAGTTTCCTCTCCTGCTGTTCAGATAATGAAAAAAACATAAACTGAGCTTGCAGTTGAGAGGATTTCTAAAGCTTTTCCTCTTAATCTCAAAGATTAATAACAGAACTAAAAATCATCAGGGACAATGTCTCATTTTATATCTAGTTATATCTAGCAGTGATAGGCCAACTGTTAACTATGTGTAGTCTGTTCAAGAAACTAGTGGACAGCTCATTGATAATGTATCTTTGGACTTGATTAGAGCAATCATCTATTTAGTAGCCATTGACTATGAGTTCTGCTTTCTGACTGTTGAATAATTTAATTACAGATGAACTTTGTTTTGTGTTGTTCTTCAGCTCACTAGATTTGAGTGTACGGGTGTGTCTACTGACTTCAAGCAGCATCTAGGTGGTGGCTCCAAATTCTGTTTTAATTTCCCAGCATTGCCCCGACAATAGGACAATTTAGAATGATTCCTGAAGAAAATTAAACTTTGCTCTGTTGGCCTTCTCCAGATATTGCTGTTGCTTATTGTTAGTTTAAGACCAATCATAAGAGCCTTTTTTTTCTAGGTGTTCTTCACTCTGGAGCTGGTACTTTGTTTAAAAATACTGGTACAGTCCCCATTGAATTAAAATCCATTGTAGGGAAGATTAGATTATACTTTCTCTAAAAAAATGTTCCTTTTTCAACAAACCCTGCCCATATCTGGTTGTACCGTGTTTCCCATTCCTAGTTTCCTGAATTTCCAAGCTTCAGTTGGAAGTATAAACAAAGAGAGTATGAGCCCTGGTGGTGCAGTGGTTAAAGTGCAGTATTACAGGCAAACTGCTCAGAGCCTGGAGTTTGATCCTGACAGGGCTTGAGGTTGACTCAGCTTTCCCATCCTTCTGAGGTTGGTAAAGTGAGGAGCCAAATTGTTGGGGGTAATATACTGACTTTGTAAACTACTCAGGGAGTGCTATAAAGCAGCAGCCCCCAACCTTTTGGGTGCCAGGGACCTGTTTTTCTGTGGATCGGAGGGGCATGGTTTCACATGCTGCCTCCATCCCGTGCGTGTGTGGATGGGGCTTCACTTGCTTGTGTGGCCTGGTTCGTGGTGGGCCATGGACCAGTGTTGGTCCACGGCCTGGGAATTGGGACCCCTGCTGTAAAGCATTATAGGGCGGCATGTAAGTCTAAATGCTATTATTTCAATTGTTCTGTTCTTACAGGAATACTTGCTTTCTGGTGCTGATATCATTGAGACAAATACTTTCAGTAGCACTAAAATAGCACAAGCTGACTACAGCCTTGAACATCTGGTAAGAACTTTTGATTTCTTATTTGTCAGGTTTGGGTTTTCCTTTGACCTGCTTTGATCAAGCTGCCTGGATTTGCTACTTGTGTTTCACTTGATCATTTGCCAAAAGAGCCTAACTGCAAAAAACAGCAGTGCTTTGCTTTGTTACAGGTAATCCTAGATTGAGCCCAAATTTCTGTTGTTAAGTGAATTTTGCCTCATTTTACAACCCTTCTTGTCTCAGTTGTTAAGTGAAACACTGCAGCTGATAAGTTAGTAACCCGGTTTTTAAGTGAATCTGGCTTCCCCATTGATTTTGCTTGTCAGAAGATCGCGAAAGGTGATTACATGACCTTGGGACATAGCACTGGTCATAAATATGAACCAGGTGTCAAGCATTTGAATTTTAATTACATGATCATGGGATCATAACTGTGAAAAACGGTCATAAGTCACTTTTTTCAGTGCCGTTGTAAATTTGAACAATCACTGAACTGTTGAAAGTCGAGGACTATCTCTATTTCCAACTTCGTTATTGTGGATGTTTGTTCTTTCCCACTACTGTTCATGCTTGTATAATGTTGCTTTGTAGTAGGTTAATGTAAACTAGTCTTTAAAATGCTGTTATCTGGGTGAGGACTTTAAGAAATGGTGAAGATCTTTTTTTTTTGTTAAATCATTTTTCTTTTCCTTAAAAAAAGCAAACAGATGCCGTATCTGCAACGATAGATGTTTGCATCTTTGCAAGAGTATGCCACCTTTCATATCCTGGTGACTGATCTGAATAGCAGCCAAGACATGAGTGTTTTTTTAATGAATCATCTCCACAAGGCTGTTTTTAATCCTGTGTTGTGTTTTTAGCTGACATCATTTTCCAGATTCTTGAGATAAATTCATTTGTAACAGTGCTGTTTTGAAGGTGATTGTGAATTATAGTGTTAAATGAGTAATCCATGGGTTTGCAAATTCTCTGCTTCTTCTAATGCAGCCAAGAAGCAGCTTTTTTCCCTTCTGTCTGCTTGGCTCTTTGATCTGGCTCACTTATCCCACTATGTCAGAAATATGTAAAACCAATTTTGGCTTAACGCCATGTGTAAACCCTCCTTTGCCCATGTCTTCTTCTCACCCACCTTGATTCATTTCAGAAGTAGAAATTCCTAAATGTGCAAAAAAACATTTGTTTACAGTGAACTGGCATAATCTCTGTTCTGTTTCATTGTGGCTTTGATGCGTTTTGGCCCCTAAGATTAGTTCCTGCCAATTGGTTCTTCTAGACCAGGGGTCCCCAACCCCCGATCCGTGGACTGGTACTGGGCTGCGGCATGCTGGCAACTGGTCTGCACCAACAACAAGCAAAGCCCCATCCGCAGGATGCAGGCAGCACACAAACCACGCCCCCTCTGGTCTGCGGAAAAAGCTCCATGTAACCGGTCCCTGGTGCTCAAAAGGTTGGGGACCTCTGTTCTAGACAATCTGAAGACTGTTAAGGAGCCTCTGTATGAGATCTTTTGACAGCAAAACTATAATGGAGAGTTCAGTGCAGTGCATATGAAGTTTATTGATTTTTTTGTATCTACCACCTCCCAATCTGTTATTAGGCTTATCGGTTAAATAAAATATCAGCCCAGATAGCTCGAAAAGCAGCTGATGATGTTACTGCAGAGACGGGTGAGTAACTTGACACACTGATATACATTTGTATCATGAGTTATCTAGGCTTGCTAATGTGGTTTTGGCTGTGGTTTAAATCACCATATTACAATTTTCCTTCGATGAAGAGTGAAAAACATATAAGAGCCCTTAGAGCAGTATTACCTGATTTGCTGAGATATAATTACCTGAATTTTAGCACCACTTTTTGATTTTTGTATTTTTACCAATAACTATTTTAAATAGTTATTGATATTTTGAGTCTACCTTTCTTTATTATTTTTATGCCAAACTGAATTTTGTAAGGTCCAAGTTTTGATGGCTTTTAGTATTGTGTGAAATAATAAATGCAGTTTGTGGAGCAAAGATGTAATATGATCATTAGAAGGTTGCTGTATTCTGAACCAATTGAAGCTCTTCAAGGCCAGCTTGAAGGCCTTTCTGGTCATAGTGATATCTTTTCTTCACACAGGAGCTGTGAGTCCAGGAGAACCTCCAAATTGCTTATATGATTCTAGGCAACCCCACCTAGAACTAAAGATGGAAAACGACCAGATCCACTGGTCTAAAGCCACTCTCTTGTTAGATTCACCTGAAGTCTATTCTTCCCCATTCAGACCCCCCCACCCAACATGCTTGCTATGAGTATAGAGCAGCAGTCCCCAACCTTTCCCGCTTGGCAGCCTGGTGGGGGGAGGAGAGGAGATGGTTTTGTGTGAGTTGTAGGCACACACCTGAGCACGTGCAGCTCTTTCAAATAGAGCTTCACTTATGAGCATAAGCACCCTCCACTCTCACAAATGGAACTTTGCGTGTGAGCCCAAGTGCCTATTGCTCGCACAAATGGAGCTGCGCATGTGCTCGTCTGTCACATGAGTGGCCTGATTTGAAATGGGCCACAGCCTGGGGGTTGGGGACCTCTGGTATAGAGAGAAATATTGCTGCTATGGGAGAACACCATACCAGAAATATTGATTTGGGCCAAAACCACACTTAGTAATTTGGAATGGGAACAATATTAAAATAGGAGAGGTCTTAATACAAAGTAAGTAGGATCTCCATGTTTAAGTTTGAAGTCAACATTTTCTTTTACGTTTTTCCTGCTTTTGCACTTTTCTTCTTAAAATTGTGACATTTGGACTTTTCTTCTTAAAATGGCGATAAGTTTATTTTAGAATTATGCTATTCTTTTCATAGGCTTATTGCAAAAACGGTAGGAAATAAAAAAAATTTAAGAGCTAAAAAAAGAAGTTCAGTGGACACTTGCAATTCTGGGGTCACAGATTGCCCATACCTATCTTTGGTGTTCACTTCAGGATTTTGTTCATTTATAATCTAAAACAATGGTCATTATTATAGTATATGAAGATCAGTAGCAGTAGACTTTTGCACTCAAAAGTGGTCTCTCTAGCAAGACATTTTTTGGCAGAATGGATCATCTAATCTCTGGAAAGCAGTCATGGTTTTTCATTGCAACATACAAATGAAGACCAAAAGATCAGATATTGTCTGATATTTTGCATTTCTTTGTCGTACAGTCCAAAGTTCATCATCCAAATATTGTGCTTGTGCTTTTCTCCTTTGTTAAGGAAGTAAAAGATACGTGGCTGGAGCAATGGGCCCCACAAACAAGACCCTTTCTGTTTCCCCATCCGTGGAAAGCCCTGATTATCGGAATGTTAGTAAGTATTTTCATTCATAATCTTAAAACTGAAAATGATTTATTAATTTGGTTTTATGTGCTTCTGTCAGTTTAGTTCTAATTGCAGTTCTGCCATATTGACTCAAAACATTTGACAGTTCTAAAGATTTTCTCACTTTGAATTTTATTTCATGTTTGGTTACAGTTAATAAATTCATAATTAATGACACATTAAAAGAGCCCCAGGTATTTTTAAGCAGTCAAGTAAACATTTAGTAATATCTGATAGTCCAACTGTCAGCCCAGGTGTCATCATCTCAAACAATAAGGAGTTACAATGCAGGTTTACCTTCAGTCCTATCTAACAGGTATAGAACATATGAGAACCACCTTTCCAGATGAAACTGGAAAGTGCATTTTTCATTGTTGTAACTATTCGTTGCTGTGTTTTAGCTTTTGATGAATTGGTAGATGCCTACACTGAACAAGCCAAAGGTCTTTTAGATGGTGGAGCAGATATCATGCTGGTTGAAACCATATTTGATACAGCCAATGCCAAGGTGAGTTTTTAAGTAGAATTTTAGCGGTTCATAATGATAATGCCCATTCCCAATAATATGTGAAAAGGAAATCATATGCATATGCTAATAGGCAGGCTGTGCTGGCAAATCTCCCTTTATTTACTGTAAAATGAGAGGTTGGCTTCCTTTTAAGAGCAACTAAAGGTTTGGATACTGTTGTCCTGTGGTTTACGACGTCAGAAATTCAGATTTGGAAATCTGTCATGAGAATTTTTTTAAAAATGTACACAATTATCTTTATCTGTTTTCTGGAATTCTTGCCACAAAGTCAAGACAGTAAAGTGAAGCAAATAGAGGCAAACCTGAATCTTTAGTTTGCAGAAGAGATATAGTTTATAATGTGGGACGTGCCTTGACCTCTCTTCTCTGAGCCTTGAAGATCTCTGTGAAGTTCATACTCCTGGCTGAAGCTGAAATTTGGGATTAAAATAAAGTCTGGGATATATAACATTTTTTTAATGTGTACCAATGTGTTCTCTGCACGGTGCCCAGTTGAGTTGAGGTCCTATTAAGCCATCTGACCTGATTCAATTTCTGTGTGGACTCTCAGGCTCTGTTCTGCAATAAATCCTGCAATGGAAGACACTGGTCAGTCTGTTTCTTGTGATTACAAATGTCCGGCAGGCTCCACTGTGGTTTGCATATTTTACTTGACTGTGTGTATGCATGTTTTGGAGCAGGGTTGAGTTGTACACTTTCATTAGTGGTAATTTGTCCCCTTTCTTGTCCATATCTATAAAATGAGAATTTCCTAAAGTACGGGAAATTAATTTACTGTGATATTTTCATTGGACAGGCAGCTCTCTTTGCTCTCCAAAAATTGTTTGAAGAAGAATATGAACCGAGACCCTTGTTTGTGAGTACATTCTAATTAAACTTAGAATTATCCATTTTTTTCTGAAAAAGAGTGCGTTCCCTTTTTTCTACAGTAGCTAACACAATCCAGAACATTGTGTTTTGGAAACCTCACATATCGTGTGTTAGCTTCCTCTTTCCAATATGTGCTTTATAGCTTTCTAATGATAATAAATGAATGACCTGCCACACGTAGCAGTCTGAAAATGTCCCCTCAATAATATTACCAGTGTGCCAAATTATAAAAATCTTGCGTGGCCTGCTCATTATTTTCCCTTGGAAGATGCCAGCCTTAAGTCTTAGTAATTTTCACACTTAAGTTATGGCTTCATTAGCTGATAAGGCTGAATTGTGGGCTCAGCAACTGTAATATGTGGCATATTTTGTTTGTGTGTTTTTTGCATGTTCAAAAATATTTTAAGTCCTGCCCAGAGTCTCTGCATGCTAAAAATACAAATAAATAATAATATTGCTCAGTGTGCAGTTCTGTGCTGTAACTCAGAAGGGAGCTGCTGCTGAGTCTTGGAATGCTCCTTTCCTTCTCAGCTGCTGTTTGCTGTTTTAAATGTGCTGAGTTCCAGCGGGAACTTCAATAGTCGCCGAAAGCTTCCTAAATCTTATAGATAGCTTCCTGTTCTCCACAGCTCCATATAGATAGCAGGCAGCACCTCTTTGTCCCGCTGGGAGCAGCCAGTCTGTCTGGTACAAGAGCAGATAATTGGATGTTTTTGATGTGATAGTTACATTCTAGCTGCCCTTGATTGACCAATGTGCTGTAGGAGAGGATTGCCATAATGCCCAATACGTTGTCCTATGCACTTTGTGACCTGAAGCTAGGAGATGATAATCCCATTAGGGAACATCTGTCATGGATTAAAGGAGGGACAGTGCCAAGAGCCTGTGGAGAATATATGTGTTAAATACATATTTAACACATGTATTCTCCATAGGTTCTTGGCACTTGATCCCCAAATTATTTTACTGACATATACTATACAGGTATAGTATAAGGCAGGGGAAGGCAACCTCGGCTCTTTTATGACTCATAGACTTCAACTCCCAGAATTCCTGAGTCAGCTATTCTAGGAGTTGAAGTCCATGAGTCATAAAAGAGCCGAGGTTGCCTACCCCTGGTATAGGGGGTACCTTGCTCAATAGTAGCAACTGTGAGAGGGATCTTGGAATCCTAGTGGATAATCACTTCAATATGAGCCAGCAGTGTGCTGCAGCTGCCAAAAAAGCCAAATGCAGTGCTGGGCTAAATTAACAGAGGGATAGAATCAAGATCACTTGAAGTATTAATACCACTTTACAATGCCTTGGTAAGGCCACACTTGGAATACTGCATCCAGTTTTGGTCACGATGTAAAAAGGATGTTGAGACTCTAGAAACAGTACATAGAAGAGCAACAAAGATGATTGGGGGACTGGAGGCTAAAACATATAAGGAACGGTTGCTGGAATTGGGTATGTCTAGTTTAATGAAGAGAAGGACGAGGGGGACATGATAGCAGTGTTCCAATATCTCAGGGGCTGCCACAAAGAAGCAGGAGTCAAGCTATTCTCCAAAGCGCCTGAAGGCAGGAGAAGAAGCAATGGATGGAAACTAACCAAAGAGAGAAGCAACTTAGAACTAAGGAGAAATTTCCTGACAGTTAGAACAATTAACCAGTGGAACAACCTGGCTCCAGAAGCTGTGAATGCTTCAGCACTGGACGTTTTTAAGAAGAGAGAGGACAGCATTTGTCCAAAATGATAAAGGGTTTCCTGCCTGAGCAGGGGGTTGGACTAGATTTTTTTAAAATCCCATTTATATCCCGCCCTTCTCCGAAGACTCAGGGTGGCTTACAATTTAAGCACAAATCAATGTGCTTAGCAATAGATGACCTCCAAGGTCCCTTCCAACTTTATTTTTATTGTTGTTATTGTTGTTATTATTATTATATGAGGGCATTTGTTGCACAAAGATAGCAAGGAAAACCAATTATTTTGCTTTTATAAGCTTGTGGTATTTTTAGGGTAAGCTTAATGGAGAAGAACTTGATATGTACAATAATTCAGAGGATAGTCTGTTGAACTGGAATTGCTGCTACTTTTGGTTCTGCTATATGTTACTGTTTCCGTAGATAACTGGTTTTCATAGGGTTTTTTGGTAATGAGAATATATACACTGTATACCAGATTAGAAATATAATACAAATATAACCCCAATTAAAAAAGACCTGCAGTGTTCAGAAGAAATGTCAAGTTTCATCAGGCATAATAAAAGATAGATGAGGAGAAGGACTTATTTTCATACTGCTATTGAAAATGGACTTTCTTTCCTCAAAAACCCTATCTTATTTGAGCAAAAATTCAACTGTGTTTTGAGTACTGAATACAGATAAAAAATTTATCCTGTGCTTTTTGGATAGATTGGTCCTCCCCAGTCAGTTGCCTTTGAGGTGAACTGAAATTTCAGACCAGGAATGGCTGGGGTTTGTGGATATTGTAGTCCCCCCAATGCACAGATGGAATCTGGATATTGTAGTCTCTAAATGCATGGAAGGGATTTGAAGAAATTTGGGATAGAAATAGAAGCTACTCACTTCCAGACTTTTGCGGCAAGTCAGATGTTTTTTACTGAAGCATTAAAGTTAATTTCACTCTAGCAACTATTATTGCACTGTTTTTAATGTTGCTACTTTGTCTACCTCCCTACTGTCCTTGTGGTTTACAGGTATCAGGGACCATTGTTGACAAAAGTGGCCGTACTCTCTCTGGACAGACTGGAGAAGCATTTGTCATCAGCATATCTCACAGCCAGCCACTTTGGTGAGAAAACAGACACCCTGGATTTGCTTTACAATAAGCTTTGCAGCTGCAAAAGATTCTATAACCATTTTGCTAAAAGAGATTCCATAACAAGGAGCTTGCACAGTTAATTTCTGCCATTGCTCAGATTACCCACCATCTAACATCACTGGCTGTTTTCAGAGAAATCATTAATTTCAAAGGATGCATTTCTCCATAGGAAAATGCAGCCAACTATCTGGAAAAATCAAATCCTGCCAGGGCTCTTTCCTAGTATGGTTTCTTCACTGTTGGAAAGGGATTGGCATACACACACAATCCCCAAATTGTTTTGTAAGTTGTTGTTAGCTGCAAAGTCATGTCAGACCCATCGTGACCCTATGGACAACATTCCTCCAGGCCTTCCTGTCCTCTACCATCTTCTGGAGTCCATTTAAGCTCACACTGCTTCAGTGACTCCATCCAGCCACCTCATTCTCTGTCGTCCCCTTCTTCTCTTGCCCTCACTCTTTCCCAGCATTAGGCTCTTCTCCAGTGAGTCCTTCCTTCTCATTAGGTGGCCAAAGTATTTGAGTTTTAGCTTCAGGATCTGGCCTTCTAAAGAGCAGTCAGGGTTGATCTCCTCTAGGACTGACCGGTTTGATCGCCTTGCAGTCCAAGGGACTCGCAGGAGTCTTCTCCAGCACCAAAGTTCAAAGGCCTCAATTCTTTGGCGTTCAGCCTTTTTTATGGTCCAGCTTTCATTGCCATACATTGCAACTGGGAAGACCATAGCCTTGACTATACGCACTTTTGTTGACAGGGTGATGTCTCTGCTTTTTAGTGTGCTGTCTAGATTTGCCATGGCTTTCCTCCTGAGGAGCAAGTGTCTTTTAATTTCTTGGCTGCAGTCTTTCTATCCACTAGGTGTAATCGTGATTTGCTTGTTGATTTTCTTCCTTGTCCCATATAGTTTGTGCATTGGATATGATTCCAAATAGACCTGGAGTTTTCCTCCTTCAGTCTTTGCCTACAGCTTGAAAATAGTTAATAAGTACTGCCAAGCAGATGAGTACTTTAGGTTTATCAGCTGAAGAAATTAGAAAAGCTGCTTTGTTTGTCCCCGGATGATAAAATTTGTCACATCTGGTAAAGTTTGGAAATGCTTGATGCTGAAGCTCTCCTGCAGTTAATTCATCTCATTACACAGATGCAATGCAGCAGTTATAGGCTGAAGTCTGTTCTTCCTCTCTGTTTTTGTGTCTTGGGGAAATGACTGATCAAAAAAGGAGCAAGCAAGAAGAATAGAAAACCTGTACAGGGAGTTCAGCAAATGAGGCTGGTAGGAAGATAGAGGGAATGCTGTAATGAGGCAAAGAAGCTAAAGTGAAAAAAAGAGCTCTGACTGGCGAGTTAAAAAGTATAAAAGCTAATAAACTGGTCATGATTCCACAAAATTAAATGGAATTTATTTATGGATTGGTAAGGAAGGCATCTTTGACCGTATTTATCCTGGCTGAAAGTCTTGTTGAATAATGGGTCAGTAAGACATAAACCAGCTTATTTATACCAGGGCTTTTCAACCTTTTCCCTCATTGTACCACTTTTAGGGTATGGCAACATCCGAGTACCACCAGTCGCCTAGCAAGGTGTCAAAAACTTATAAGCAAAAAAAAAAAAAGGAAAAAAGTGATGAAGTACAGGTATTCCTCGACTTGCAACAGTTCGCTTAGTGACTGTTCGAAGTTACAATGGCACCAAAAAAAGTGCCCCCCAAGCCACAGCCGAGCAAAACACCTGTCTGCCCACCTGGTGGCGCTCTTCTTCCTATTCGAGGTTTTCATTGTTGTAAGCATTTCTGTTGAGGATTGTCAGTGGGGGTGGGGTGGGGAGATGTTTGGTTTTTATTCCCCCCCCCTCTGCTGGGTGGTTGCAGCAGGTTTTGGTCACTTCACACGACCTTGGGACAATGTGACTGTCATAAATATGAATCAGTTGCCAAGCATCTGAATGTAAATCACAAGACCCTGGAGATGCTGCAACATTCCAGCTGATCGGCGTTTTTCTGGACTCAGCAGAAGCACCAGGATCAGCGCCGAGCTCCAGCTGGAGCCTGGTGTGGATTCTGGTGCTTCCGCTGAGCCCTGACAGCTCTGCAGCTCCAGCCGTCTCTCGCTCAGGCTTGTGTGGTGCTGCCACCAGTTCAGCTCATTCCCCTCCCCCACTACCACTTTTCTAGGATGGTTGCGTACCACCTGCCAGGTGCCAATGTACCACAGGTGGTACCTGTACCACTGGTTGAAAAGCCCTGATTTATACTATTTGAATGACTTGCAGCCGTATAGCTTTGCTATTTCCGATTCTATCATTACATGTCTTTGTGCAGCAGTGCAGAGATAATTGATCTTTTATACAATTGGTTGGTGTTGGCCACTTTTATAATAACTTGTTTGTTTTAAAAATGTTAGCTATTTGGATATGGATCGTGTGTTTGTGTGTGTGTACGTACGTACGTTCATTCTATGAAGACATTGACAGCTGACATGCCTGACCAATGCCACAATCAAATGAGACGGCATGAGTGATGGTCCAGTGACGACGCCAAGCAGCCATGCGCAACAGGATGGACGCGCTGAACAGCTGAGGGGAGGGAAGATGTCAAGATCTAAAATGGAAGCCGGCTTGTATGGCTGAGCTGGAACTAGTGCAGCTGAATGTGGGGGGCGGGGGGGGGGGCGGGCAGGGGCCCCAATTACATATTCTATAATCTGACAGTTAAACTGTCACACAGGTATATATGTAGATTCTTCTCACCTTTAGCCTTATTCTGATGATGTCAATAGGAGGTTGATGAAAGCACTTTTGTATCCCGGAGTTCAGTAGCTTTATTTGTTTTCTAGATGTTTACACCTGGGATTCAAGTATTTAAAATGATTATATATGCATATATACAGCTGCATACAAAAACAGAGGTATTTCTGGTCAAATAGCATGTTTCTATAAATGCTCAAGTGAGCAGCAGAAGATTGTGCATACTTTGCACAAAACATCCCATTTTTCTGCAGATTTGAATACAGTTGTTATAGATTCTGAATGAGGAAGAATGAATACAAATAAAAGTTTGGACAGTTTTCTAATTATTTTGTAATAGTTGGGTGGTATCCTTTGCAAGAAGAAACTTCTCAGTTATTTCCTCTAACCAGTTAGGAGTCTATTCTTGCTTTTGAACGCGTTCCCTCATTTTTGCTTGCAAATCTCTTCTAGCTTAGAAGTACTCTTATATCACCCTGAGTACGATTTCACGTTTGAGGTTTTTCAGCACCGTTCAAGTCTGGGGTCAATGAACACTGATGAAAAACCATTACTTTTTCTGTTATATATACTTCATCGTTGATTGAAAGTATGTATCAGATTGTTATCTTGCTAGAATCTGATCTCTTTTCAGCTTCAGTTTCTTTCCTGCTTGTGGAATAATAATTTCTAGGATATATTGAATCTATTCTACTTATCTTATGATACTCTTGGGCTGCTGCAGGTCTCCAGCGCATAATAGAATGTGCCTTGTGCTTAATTATTCTCTTGATTGTGACAGCTGTCCTAGGTGGTTTATTATACAGGTAGTCCTTGCTGAACAATTAATATTGGGACTAGCAATTCCATTGCTAAGCAACATGGTAGTTAAATGAAACATAACCATGATGGACTTACAATCTCACTTCTACCACATTTGCTAAGCCAGTTGCCTATGGTCATTAAGTGAGATATCACATGCTTCTCCATAGTTGGAAGCAGGCTGTGAAGTGCACAAATAGAAGTCACAAGACACTGCAATAATCATAAATACCTGCTAATTTCAAATTGCCTGCATCTTGATCACCTGACCATGGGGTGCTACGATAGTCATAAATGCAACAACTGATTGTAAAGTTACTTGTTCAGCACCGTGGCAACTTTGGTTGCAACACAGGACAGTCGTTAAGTGAAGAGTAGCTGTATAAGCAGTACTATGGATAATTTACTCTGCAGCTAAACCTCTCAGTAGCCATTTGTAGTGAACTATGAGTTGCTTAGCAGAGCTCATTCAGCCTTCACTGCTGACTGAATCAAATATAGTTGCTTCTTAGCAAAAGAATCTGTCTAAAACTGAATCAAAGATTTCATAAACCTCCCCATGGATTACAGAAAAAATTGTAAGGAGTCAATGAGATGGCTTAGTTTATACAATATTACAAGAGTGTCCATTGATAAGACTGTCAGTTTAAACAGAACAGCTACTATAATATTTTTTTTAGAAGATGTAGTATTACAGTGAAATACATCTTACCTTTTCCATTGCGGTGAATAAAGCACAATTATATATCAATAGGGCCACAGCCCCTTTTTTTTAAGTGAAAAACTTCACCAGCAGTCTTAACTGCAATCTGTCTGAATCCTTCTTCAATAAGTATGTTCTCACAATAGCAGCCTGCTGAGAGATTGTTAAAGCTTAATCTGAACTGGAGGTGCAGGGAATCACCGCCTCATAAGAACTGAAGCAGTAAATTCAATTTTACTTATTTTCACGTGAGGGAAAGCTTTACTCTCATCTTCAATCATCCTAAAATCTCTGACCCTGCTTGTGCTTTTACCATTATAGCTGTAGACTCAGGGAGGATTACTCTTTTCCCCTTTATAGAGTTTTAAAGAATCATGCTCCTTGCCAAGGGAGATGCCCATTTTCTATGTGTAACGTCTTAGGTGGCCAAGATTAATTTTTCTTAGAACAAACTGTATTTGATAATTTAGGATAGCTTTTCCTCAAATTGAGACTTCAACTCCCAGAATTCTTAGCAGTACCTATGCTGAGTGGGGAATTATGAGAGCTGACACCCACCTCTGGAGATCCACTAGCTAGAGACAGATGTGTTGGGGACAACTAGGGAAATCATCAAGCAAGGTTTGTTCTTGTGTGGAGCATGTTTCTCCAATCAGCTCCTTGAAGCTGCAGAGGAATTGCAGCTGCTCAGTTTTCTTGGTGGAAGTGATCGCTGGGCATGGCCCAGAAAACCTCAGGAGGCTATTGAAGCAACTACAAGGAGTCACCATGTGGCTTCTTTGCAGTTGACATATGTGAATCCAGAGCTTATCTTCTATAGACTTGTTTTTCTTATTAGTTCAATGATATTCTCACCTTTATTCCTGACTAATTACTAAATTAGCTTTGTGTATAATGAATCTCTGGCAACTTCAGCAAGCAGCTGCGGCCTAGGAAGAGCATTGGTGATGCTCTTAAGCTAGTTACTTTTTTAAAAGATTTATATGGATGCCCATCTTATGCAACTTTTTCTAGTTTTGAAGGTTGAAATTACAAATTACAATTGAATTGGGAAGTTTATACTCTCCCCCCCACCTTCCCTATGGGTCTTTGCAATGTTTGTTTTAATCTTTTTATGTTTTAGCTTTTATGTAAATGGTAGAGTTGACACTACTTGAAGATTTTTATTTTCAGAATGTTCCCTATTTGAAATTGATCTCTTTGCTAAAAGAGCTTAATCTACTATCTGCAGAAGTACTAGCATTTGTATTAACTCCCATTATATTTGATTTTTATATCACTCTGTCTCTGAAAGGAGCTCAAAGTAGTATATAGAAATAATTAAACATATTCCCATAAAGCAAAACAATAAAGCAATAAGTTTGCAATAATTTATCAAAATATTTGGATACTCCAAAATTCCATCTGGTCCCAAAATATTCCCATTTATGTAAATCTTATCTTGGATTAGAGGTCACTGGTTTTAGTCCACCACAATCCTTTTTACATGCCATGCTATGTATTTCTACTTCTACATCTAGATCCCATCCCAGTAGAAAATTGATGATTTACCACATTTGTACCTGAAGAGCAATCATGAGATACTTAAATGGTAATGAGTAGGTGCCCTTTTGCTGGATGAGTTCAAAGCAGTCATCTATTAGGAATGCTTTAAATTGGATTCCTGCATAGGGAATGAATTGGTCATATTTACCTAAATGACTACTTCCAAATGTATGGTTTTGTGATTAAAACAAACTTGGTTTTGTTAGATTCTCTTTTGTATTTGCAGCATTGGGTTAAACTGTGCTTTGGGAGCAGTTGAAATGAGACCCTTCATTGAAGCAATGGGAAAGTGCACAACTGCTTACATCATTTGTTATCCCAATGCAGGTATGTATAGATCTGTGTGAATTCAGCCCTTTCACAACGATTGAAACAATAGGTGTTATGGAAGCAGGATACATATATCTTGTACAGGTGCCATTATCAGCATTAAAATGAATTACTATGCTGATTAGCTTATCAACCTGTCAGACATGAACCATGTATAAAATTGGGGTGAATGGATCTGCTTTGTTAGGTCCTTCTTTTCCCCCCCAAATAATTCATTGTTTGGTGTCTTACCATGTGACAGATGAGCAGTGACCATTAAAATTAAGTGGCTTTAGTCTGTGGCAAAATGGGCATACTTCAGTGAAATCAGAGAGGGTTGACATTTTAAATGTGGTATGCATGTACTTCAACTTTTAGATTTGTGGTCATTTGGGATAAACTAAAATTGTGAAATAACTTGACAAAATTGAACTGTTTCCCTTAAAAAGAGAGTTTGTGCTTTGCCAACTTCTGCTAAGTTTGTTGTTACAATACATTACTCTGAAGCAAAAACTTCAATAAGTGAGTTGCTTTCGGATTATTCAAATGTTTGCAGGATTTTGTTCACAATATTATAGTGCATTGACTGCACTCAAGATATTTTTCTTTCCATTTATAAACATAAAAGATTTATAGAATTGAATATATTTTTCAGGTCTTCCTAACACCTTTGGTGGTTATGACGAAACACCTCAAGTGACTGGCAAGCACATTAAGGCAAGAGTATTTTCTTGTGAGAATTTTTTGTTATAGAAAAAAAAATGATTTATATGTTAGTTGGTAAGGTTTCTTTTTTTAAAAAAAGCCTTATTGTAAGCTATCTGCTTACAAAGTTCAATAGTATAATAGTTTAATGGTAAAAGCTTTCACGGTGGGCATCTGTTGGGCAATGTTGGGTTTCAAGGTTTAGTGATTGTGTCCTAGACACCAGATTTCCTGATGTTACACTAACAACTGAGACTGGCATGTTCAGTTGCAAGGTGGTCTGCATAGCAGATCACAGACAACTGAGCAGGAACTGATCGATCTATAGCCAATCTAGTTTCTGATTGTTACAGGTTGGTGAGAGTTGGTCTCTGATTGATTCTTGGTTTGTGTCTGATCTTGATTGATAGTTTTGGTGGTAATAGTTCCTGAAATGCCCTTTTTTCATTTCAGCTTCTGATTGTTCAGTTTTGGAGTGCTGATTCCTGATTGATTCCTAGTGCAGGTTGGATTCTGGTTGGTTACTCTGAGCAGCTGATCCTAATTTCATTCACGTCTAGGCAGCTTTGTCATTTGCTCATTTTTGGGAATTGATTTTTGGTTGATCCAGCTTTTGCACAGGCTTGTACTGGTCATTTCCCTGAGTAGTCATTTCTCTTGTTTGTTGGTTGTGGACTCTGTGATTTTGTGGCCCAGGGCAGGTAACCAAGCTTTGCAAAAGAGCGAGTTTCCTATGGCTTCAATTAAGGAAGAATCAACTTAGTTATACAGACAGCAGTTAAGTCGGTATTTGCCTCTGAATATGCCAATTACAGACATTTCTGGGGGAAGAAATGCCAAACTGAAGATACTGTAGCTCTGCTGAGAGTGGAGACAGTGACTGTGGTGAAATAAATAGCTGGTAAATGGACCAATTCTTCACAGTTCCTCTTTAGACAAGGAGAGGGCTTGGGATTGTCCACAAATGCTCCAAATAGTTGCTCCTTGTGAGGAGACCACAAAAAGTGGTTTCTGGCAGCTTTAGAATACTGGGAGGTGAGGAATGACAGCCCAAACCAAATGCTACATTGAAACTGGCTGATGTCTTAATAATTAAAAGGGATGTACAAATAACAAGCCCCAAAGAGTAATCTAACAACCTTCCAACTCTGAATTTACAACAGAGACTGTTAAAGCTTTGAAGAATTTTCTGAGAAGGGACAAAGAAAAAAAAATTAAAAGAAATTAAATTTTAGGATATTAGTTGAAAGGACTAAAGATGTAGATTGTTTAAAATAAAAGAATGTAAAGTTGTTTATTTGGTCAAGCTTAAAATAGATCTGTTGGTATTTCTGGTAACCCTTAATGGACTTTTACTAATTTTAAGAGATAAGAGATTGCATATGAGAATAAGAGATCATTTGTTGTAGTTTGAGAGGTGTTGTTTATTTGTTGTGATGAAGGGGATTTCTTTCTATATTTATTATTTTTTTTCCTTTTTTCCTTCCGTTTGCACTTTTTCCCTTTCTTTTTGTTAGTCTGTATTGGCTTTCATCTTTTTTAATTGTAATGCGTAATAAAATTACTATTAAAAAAATGAAGATGCCAGACACAGTTGCTGGCAAAATGTCAAGAAATCCTCTGTCTACTTTATGGTTACTAAACCCAAAAGCTCCACACTGCCCAACAATATACTAGTTACTTACGAGCTGGCAGACATGCCAAGCATTATTGTGTGAGACCTTTAATGAGTAATCATACAAATCATAAATATGTCTACAGGGATGGGTATCAAAAAATCAATATGGTGGCTGCAAATAATGTAATTGAAGCTCTGCCCCTTTTATGTACCCTGCACTGCTGTAATAGCCACCATCTTGATTTTTTGATACTCTCCTCTCTCCTCCCCAACAGATAACCCTGACAAGTGGGGGTTATTCTTAGGTATGTAAATATAAATCTGCAAACTTGCTTTCTTATTTCTAGATGTTCTGCAATTCTAAGAAACTCTGGTGTTGACCATAATGAAATTGTGTAAGTTGTATCATTAGGTGACATACAGATCAGAAGGTGATCAGTGCCCAAGGAGTTTCATGTGACCCAGTCAATTTACTTTCAGTGGTATATTGTGGGCTGTTTCTGAGTATCAACTGGAGGCAAACATAAGGAATTTAAAATGAATAGTTTACATGCAAGTATCTTCATCCAAGATGGCATTGAAGCCTTCAGTGGGTCCTTGAAGGAAATGGTACTGTACTTGTTGGCCTCCTTACTGTACTTATTGGTAATTAGCAAGGATGTATGTAAGTAAAAATTCTAGCAAAGCTTTTGCATGCATGTAACTCTGCTCTTCAGACATTTGTATCTGAAAGGTGCTTTTTCTCTTCTCCAGGATCTTGCCTTAGATGGTTTGGTCAACATAGTTGGTGGCTGCTGTGGGACCACTCCGGCACATATCCGGTAATTTCATGTATATAGGGTCCCTAATATCAATAGTCACATTTTAACTTGTAGAACAATGACAAGCACACAGTTTTGTAGTTGTTACATTGCAGAGATTTTTGCATTTTCCTAGTGAACTGTTTACGGGAGTGGTGGCTTTTTTTTTTCTTTTCCTCTCTGGAAATGGCTTGAAGAAGGTCCTGCAGGTCACTGTGGCTAAAACTCGTGTTAAATTCTTCATGACAACATCCCTTGTGTACATCTGCAAGTTGTATTCATAAGACACTTAACAGAAGAATCTGCTGGTGGGTGGTGGAACTGATATATTTCTTTGGCTAGGGTATTTGTTATTGACTTGTACCTCAAGACTGGGACACCGATGTCATTTAGAATTTATCAGCAATTTCTATAAGCCATTACCTATAAGAACTGTAGACAAAAATGCATGGAGGTACCAGTTTAACTGTCCTTGGTGTTTGTACAACTAATGTTGACTTGTTGTGGGGTGGAATGAGGCATTGAAGTTTCTTCATGCCTCTGGAGGTCTTTTTGGGAATTTAGCAAGTGAGCATATTTGGAAATTTTAAATGTTTTAGGGCTTTTCTTAGCTGGGATCCATGGCTGTTCACAAAATGTTTACTATGGTGGGCATACCAAGGCTCAGAACGCCCAGTTACTAGAGAGCAATATGGTGAGATTGCTGTCTGCCATTATCTTTGTCTGTCTTGCAGATAGGTAAACCTTCAAATGGGAACTGAACTGAAGCTATTGGGGTGCATAGTACATTCCATATTTAAAATGTATTGTTTTGAAAAAAGCTATATTATATTTTAAAATTAGAAATATTTCTCTTTTGATCTCAAAACATTCTCCAAAAGACTGAAATAGCCTGTTCCAAATGTGAAACAACTTTTTTGAATTCAAAGTTGGGCATTTTGAGTTCAATTTATTTTGAAAGTGTTTTGCCACTAATAGTCATCCTCCGTTTCTAATGATGTCTCAAGAGTTTTATGGAACAGAAGCCTTCTTGTAAATGAAAATAATTCTGTAGATCAGTGGTTCCCATGATTTTTAAAACATAAAATATCTTTAGATCTAATCCGGTTTGTGACTGCTAAGAAAAATATTGATGGGTATTTTCATTCCTATGAGTATGATCTCTGGTCAAATGTAAGAAATACTCTATAGTAGCCAGGGGAAAAGATGTGATGATGAATCTCAGTAGCAACGATCTTCAAAATTTTTTAATTCATTAGGTTAAGCTAGATATTTTTTATAGGTTTCAAAGAAGCTGTATGTCAGTTGTGGAATCTGCTGGTTCATCAATACATAAAAGCATGGCTGATTAAGTTAATTAAATTAAATATTTGTTTAACTATAGCTACTTTAGTGAAACCTTTTCTGTAAGCTTAGTATGAAAGTAATTGGAAATATGGTCTTTTTCATTTCTAATAGCAAGAACTTAGTCATCTTCTTGCAATAAAATGTGATGGAGCTGAATTTTAAAAGGCTTGTGACAGAATAGAAATATCACATTAAATATAGATAACCATCTGGGGTAGAGAAGAAAAATAGATGGTTTGCAACTAAGAATAATTATGCTTTTATATATTCTGAGTTTCTGAATGTGTAGAGTTCCCAATGAATAGGTAATCCGATATAAAGAATTTGATATCTATTTATTTCAATGAAACACTTAGTGCCTCCATCTTGACAGAAACTGAACTAATGGCATTTCTGGAAAAGTGTATTAGCATGTTCAAGGCAATTTCAGTATGCACAAAAGCGTAAGACTTCCAACTTCCTTTTTAAAAAAGCAGATAAGTGAGGACTGAACTTGTTTAGAAGGTTTAAAATGAGTATCACTTTGGAAGGGAAAGCAGAAAAATACATTTATTTATTTATTTCAAATATTTTTAAGGCTGGCCCTCCCATAATCTGTGGCCCTGGGTAGCATACGAAAACAAAAATGGAAAGAAAATAAGCACAATACAAAAACAAATCACAAAATTAGAAACTTGACTTTGGACCATTCTCTCCAGCCAAATTCACCTCACAGGGTTGTTGTGAGGAGTATTATGTTCACTACCTTAGTTACTTATAAAGTAGTAAATGTGTGATAAAAAAAATCTAATAAATAAGCAGCACACAATTTATGAAAATACACATGACAAAATAGGCTCATTTGCCATCCTGGGTCAGTTCATGCAAGAAAATCCAGATGTTTATGGCTTTTAAATGGTCTTCCAGACAGTCCACGTACAGCACATTATAGAAATCCAACTGAGATTTGATTTAAGATATGAATGATTATGAGAAGGGCCACCCAGACCAGAAAAAGATGTAATTGACACAAGCACAAAGTTGTGCAAAGACCCTTCTGAGGATAGCTACAGGCCTGTGATGGCACAGTGTTAGAATGCGGTATTGCAGGCTAACTGCCCACACACACCCTGGAGTTCGATCCTCACAGGGCTCGAGGTTGATTCAGCCTTCTATCCTTCTGAGGTTGGTAAAATGAAGGCCCAGATTGTTTTTTGGGAGGTGGGTGGGTGGCAAATGCTGACATTGTAAACTGCTGAGAGTGCTGTAAAGCACTGTGGAGCGGTATGTAAGTCTAAGTGCTGTTGGCTATAGCTGCCACTAGCTTAATGTGTTGATACTTCCAAGAAGGACTTCCAGGTTACAAAACCAGCTCTCATTACCATAACCCTCAGGCTATGTACATGAAATATACATGCATATATACAGATATACATATATCTACACACACACACACACATGCACACACACACACACACTCTAATATATGTGTGCCAGGCCCACAGTTAACCTGGCCAGCCTATAGTGGCCATGAACTCACATGTTGCTTCCAATTTCACACCTAGGAAAGGCACATTGAAGACTTGCAAGAACATAATCCTGGTCTGATGGGATGGGGTTGGGTTTTTATAAATAGCTCTAATTTTAAGATGTATTAATTATTATTATTATGGGCATAATGGTTTAATCGCTTTTAATTTTTGTATTCGGTTTTTACTATGTATTGCCCTGTTCACCGCCCTGAGTCCCTCGGGAGAAGGGCGGTATACAAATTAAATTATTAAATTAAATTAAATAATCCTAGGAAATTCCACTGCCAGCCCACCCACAACATCCATTAGCTCAGATAGGGAAACAGAGTGGTAAAGTAATAACTGATTAGAGCCCAGAAGATGTTTTGAACGGGGCATGTTGCTTTGAGCCATTCACAAGTTACTTCTGTCTCATGATCATTTTTTTCCTGAAACTCCCAAGCAGAGCTCTATTTATGAATACAAAAATGAGTAAATAATTTGCTTTCCTTTTTTATTTATCTTTGTTTAGCCTGCTGTGTCCTTTCTGTACAGTACTAATATGTTAACTGCTGTACATATGATTGTAATTTATTTATCACTGTTCATATGATTAACACTTAGAAGGGAGAACTGGAAAAGAATATTAAAGGCACATAAATGCCCATTTGCTTCTAGTGTCTTGTGGAAGAATTTCATTCCTTCTTTCAAAGCCCTGGGCTCTTATCTTGCTGTTTTGTAATGCAGGAAGATAGCAGAAGAAGTAAAGGCATGCAAACCTCGTATCCCCCCTGCCTCTGTCTCTGAAGGCTACATGCTGCTGTCAGGTGAGATAATAACAAATCCAAAATTCCTTAACTAGGCTCTCTTAAATTATATCTTAGAATTCTTTGTGGTTGCTTTATTTTTCCCTCAAGACACCTACAAGACATTGGAAACCCTCATATAATACGTGTTAGGTCAAACTATTAGGTGAAGAGGATTTTTATTTTACAGCCTTTCAATCTACTTCCAAAAGCTCTTAGGGGGAATCTTCATTTTGTTGTACTTATTGGACACGAGGATGACAGAGCTTAGATGGCTGACCTAGTTTATAATAGCATTATAAAATGGCTGCTAGTGGTAAAGGGGACACACCAGCTCCCTGTGAGTAAGCCACAGCATCAGACAATGAGTGCCTGCAGACTTAGTGCTTGCTAAGCATAAAGACTCCTGTGAAGAAATGGAGGATGGAGAAAGTATTCAGGACACAAAGAAAAGTTTACAGAGAAATCACCTGCTGGAATACTCTTTATCAGACCTGTATGAACAAACACCTCAGCCTTCTGGGCTGCCTGGCCAGGATTCAGCTCATTGCCTAGGCAGAGAAGAGGGTTGGTTCCTTGTGCAGCAAAGCCTTACTCATCCCAAAGATGCTTTTTCACAAAGCAACTGGACTGTTTTTCTTTGAAGACTTTTCACTTCTCATCCAAGAAGCTTCTTTAGCTCTGACTGGATGGTGGGGAATGGAAGCATTTATATTCCTTGCAGGCAGCTGGTCATTTGCATTCTTTTAGAGAGTTATTGATGATACCTGGAGGCTTATCTATGTGGTCAGGGTCACCTGAGTAGGAAAAATGAGTGTGGAGTCTTCTTGGAACTGTTGAAAGGACTGTGTTATAGACTGGAGGTGGATAATGTCGTATCCCTCCCTCTCTGTTGTGAGAGGGCTGTCCAGTTTTAACATAGATGGCCTCTTTGACCCTCTTTCAAAATGTGGACTTTGCTGTCTTCTAAAGCAGAGCTTTTCAACCAGTGGTACGGGCACCACCTGTGGTATATTGGCACCTGGCAGGTGGTATGCGACCATCCTAGAAAAGTGGTAGCGGGGGAAGGGAATGAGCTGAATCGGTGGCAGCACCGCACAAGCCTGAGTGAGAGATGGCTGGAGCTGCAGGGCTGTCAGGGCTCAGTGGAAGCGCCAGGATCAGCACTTCTTCAGGGCTGTCAGGGCTGAGTGGAAGCGCCAGACTCCAGCTGGAGCTCGGCGCTGATCCCGTTGCTTCTGCTGAGCCCAGAAGAAGTGCCCATCAGTTGGAAAGCAGCACTGATCCTGGTGTTTCTGCTGAGCCCAGAAGAAGCGCCCATCAGCTGGAATGTTGCAGCATCCCCAAGGTCTTGTGATTTACATTCAGATGCTTGGCAACTGATTCATATTTATGATGGTCACATTATCCCAGGGCCATGTGAAGTGACCAAAACCTGCTGCAACCACCCAGCAAGGGGGGGGGATAAAAACCAAACATCTCCCCACCCCACCCCCGCTGCCAATCCTCAACAGAAATGCTTACAACAATGAAAACCTCGGACAGGAGGAAGAGCGCCACCAGGTGGGCAGGCAGGTGTCTTGCTTGCCTGTGGCTTGGGGGGCATTGTAACTTCGAACAGTCACTAAGTGAACTGTTGTAAGTCGAGGACTACCTGTACCTCATCACTTTTTTTCTTTTTTTTTTTGGCCATCAAGTTTTTGACACCTTGCTAGGCGACTGGTGGTACTCGGATGTTGCCATATCCTAAAAGTGGTACAATGGTGAAAAGGTTGAAAAGCCCTGTTCTAAAGAGTGTCCTTTGTCTTTTGAATCCAGATGGACGGCTGAATCTGGTCCTGATGGGTTTGTTCTCCTATGTTGTGCCATGCGTTTATGAAGTGGTTGTTTTGTTTCCCCAAAGTATGGATCTGCACATGGCTCATTGCATTGTACTGCATATACCACGTTGCTCAGTTTGCTTCTGGGTGTTTTATCCATAGACAAAGCCTTAGTCAGAGGGAAGGAAGGGGCCAGAGACTACAGGTAGTCCTCGACATACAGCCATTTGTTTAGTGACCATTCAAAGTTACATTGGTACTGAAAAAAGTGACTTATGACCGTTTTCACACTGTTGCGGCATCCCCATGGTCACGTGATCAGAATTCAGATGCTTGGCAACTGGCATGTATTTCTGACAGTTGCAGTGTCCTGGGGTTATGTGATCACCTTTTGCTACCTTCTGAAAAGGAAAATCAATGGGGAAGCCAGATTCCCCTATCCATATTATTAACTTAATGACTGCAATGATTCACTTAACTACTGTGGCAAGAAAGGTCATAAAATGGGACAGATCTCACTTAAAAACTTTCTTGCTGAGCAAAAGAAATTTCGAGCTCAATTGTGGGTGTAAGTTGACCACCTGTACTAAAGTGAGGAGTTGCAAATATGCTGACAGCTGAGGCTGGAAGGGATGCACATGTGTGTTCAAGAGAACAAGCCTCAAATTACTTCAGCCACACCCATTTACTTCCTTATTTAGATATTTTTTACTTTGGGAGCTATTTTTATTTTTTGTTTGGACTGTAAAATTTGTTTTGTTGGCAACCCTTGTCCCTGGATGCTTAAGAGACGGAAGAATAAAGAATAAACTTCAGCAGGTTTTCTATCAGCAGGTCCACTGTTTGGTTTCTGTTGTTACTCACAGAACCTCCTCACCTCTCTGTCTGCAGTGCCACTCCGCTAAATTGTTAAGGCTGTTGTCCACTTCTGGTGGCAATTCCTTTAATGGAACCGTATCGTTGCCTTTTACATGACTGAATTCCTGGAAATAAGATTCCCATAAACAGTGTGGCCTTTGTTTTCTAGATAGAACTGATGCTATCAAAAAGTGTATAATTGTTATGACTGAGGTAATACAGTATCTTTTTTTTTGCCATTTGAACGTGTGCCTTATTGAACCAGAAATTGAACTCTTGATTCTAGTGCTACTTACACACACACTAAAAGAAGTATGTTCTTTCATGACTCAAAAAACCAAAAACCCACCCTCTTTCTGCACCCTGGGATTTGGGAGCCTTCATTCATTCAGGATCCTTGTTAAGACAGAAGTACTAAGAGCTGCCCTTAAGATCTACAGACAAAGAAATTCTTCCACCATTGATTAAATGCTTAGGTGATCATTTTAGCAGTCTAATTTTGCATGTGCTCACAATGATGGCTTTTAACACATTAACTTCCTTTGGTTTCCTTTTCAAGCATTCGGTAGGACTTATCAGAATTTTGCTATTTTAGCATCAATGGGAAATGCCACATTGGCTTAAATTCCACTTGATGCTAATTTTAAACTGTTTTCCTGTGTTCTTGGGGTCTGTGGGAAAAAAAGCATAATTAAATGTATGATAGTGGACAAAGATTGGATTTATCTATTCACTTGCTAACTTTTAAGAAAGAAATAGTGTCCCCTTTCCCCTCTTGATGTGATATTTATTTGCAGATGCTTGTTTCTCTCATTTGAGATTCCTGCATTGAGCATTTTTCTATAGTTTTCAAAGATCAGCTGTGAAGAAGATGCTGCAATGCATTTTTCTCTAATGGCAGAGAGGTGTCTGCCATGTATTTTCTGCCACTGGGCCTGATTTATGCTGCTGTTCTTGTGCCTTGATCAGCTCTACTTCAACGTACACGATTGGGATTAACTTATATTTTGGGCTGCCCAATAAAAAAGTGGACACGTTTAGGGTAAAAATGATTCTTTCTTATAGTATTTCTGTAAAGAGCCAGTTTGGTGTAATGATTAAGGCATCAGGCTAGAACAGGAGATTCTGAGTTCTAGTCCTGCTTAAGGCATAGCTGAGTGACCTTGAGCCAGTCACACATTCTCAGCTATAGGAAGGAGGGAATGGCAACCCACTTCTGAAAAACCTTGCTGAGGAAACTGCAGGAACCAGGCCAAGCACTTCCTAAGAATCAACATTGACTCGAACAACAACCCATTTGTGTAAGGACGAACCTGAATGGCTAGGATCTCATTCTTTTTTGCCATTTCCTTGTTCATTCATCCATTTGTTGTAAATCTGCTATATACACAATGTGCTGCAAAAATATTCTATCTAAATCAGGTATGTTTTTATGCAGCTGCTGTTTTTTTAATTCTGTTTTACTTGCCACATTATATTGTTTCAAGGAGAGTTAAAGGTCGTTTCTTCTGGTCAGACCACATGGATCAGTAAGAAAGTTCTGTTAAATGCACATATTTAAATAAGGATACCGTATCTTTTCATATAAGGATATCTTTTCTCATCTTTCCATGAGAAAATTGTATATTCCGGTTTTTCAGAGAAGTATTCTTTTCCCCCTTGTATGTATGTATGTATGTTTATATAAAGTTTATTTTCCAGGTCTGGAGCCCTTCAGGATTGGAAAATACACTAACTTTGTTAACATTGGTGAACGTTGCAATGTTGCAGGATCAAGGAGATTTGCCAAACTTATAATGGCAGGCAAATATGAAGTAGGTCTAACTTTTTTAAGCTTCAGGACTGGTACTAAAGTTTTGTATAGGTCTACTGTTTAAGAATTTGGATGCATAGTTTCTACTAAATACATTATATAAATATAGCTTTTTTGGCTTTTGTTTTAGTGTGAAACACAATCTTGAGCACTTCTTTTGTAAAAGTGAGAGGTTCAAGCAGTTCTGAGTAATGTGATGATGGCAGCCTCTAAAATATTTTACAGAATAAATGTAAATAAACTCTGACACATTTTATAGACTACAAAAGTGGAAACTGTGATTGGGAAGACAGACATAATAAAAGCAGCTTGGTAAAAAATGCAGAAACAAATGCCATCAAAGTAAATAAAAAGAAAAGGGGGGAATGAATAGAATTAGATGCATTTCATTTAGAATGATGTCTTTTTTCCTTTAACATAGGACGCCTTGAGTGTAGCTAAGGCCCAAGTTGAGATGGGAGCTCAAATCCTGGATATCAACATGGATGATGGAATGTTAGATGGTCCAAGTGCTATGGCCAGATTCTGCAAATATATTGCTTCGGAACCTGACATTGCCAAGGTTATATATTAAACTTGATAGTCTTTTAATAGGTCAGCTTTCCTGAGTCTGGTGTTGTCTACATGTCTTGGGACTACACAGTATCTCAATACCTCAGCAGGTTGCCTGACTGAAAAAATGGTAACAGGAAGTGTTAAAACCAGAAGAAATGCATTAGAAAGATTATTACAATTTTTGTGGTGTTTGGAGAACATACTTCTGACCTGGACTGCTATAGTGTTGGAAGCTTACATAAGTGCCAAGTTTTTGGGCTACTAATTTATTGTCCCCTTGCCTATCTAGATAGTTATGGTGTGGTTAAAGCCTTTGTGGTGTCCTTCTCAAATAGTGTTGAGTTTTCATTTCAGAGGAAAGTGCTGGCCTTGAGTCTTTTACTCTCATAAGAATGTCTCTGGCTTTTGAAGTCAATTCTTTATTCCTGAATTTCAAAATCCATAAATAATACTAAATATCCCAGATATCAAACGAGCACTGTGTATATAATATTGCCCATCTTCAGAGCAGACATTACTTGGCACCAGTCTGCATGGATCTGAATAGCAGTGCCTGACTTCATGTAAGACAGCTTTAATGTTTTTATCCAGAAAAAGTATCTTGATTTAACAAAGAAGCATTTGGTTGACTCATGAACAGCTGAAATGCTATAAAAGGGGTAAGACACTGGTGTTTTATTCCTGCTGAGGATTAAATTTATTTTTAATTATTAACTTTTGAATGCTTTGAGGGTCATAGCCAGTAATGTGACATTGCCAGAGCAGGAAGGTCAGAAATGGAGGCACGGTGGTTAAAGTGCAGTATTGCAGGCTAACTCTACCCACAGTCTAGAGTTCAATCCTGACAGGGCTCAAGGGTGATTCAGCCTTTCATCCTTCAGAGAACCCAGATTGTTGGGGGCAATATATAAATAATGCTTCTACATTGTGAACTGCCCAGAGAGTGCTGTAGAGTGCTATGGGGTGGTATATAAGCCTAAATGCTGCTATTGCTATTGCTATTTAGGAAGTTTATGGAGTGAAATTGTTACATTAAGTCCTGCTGCAGCATCTAGTATTCTTAACCCCTGTCCTAGCAGCAGGCAAAGTTTTTTTTAAAGAATTATTGCAGTTTTTAAGGGATGAAATTTGGTCTCTGCAAGTTTTAAAAGTACCAAGTTCAGCTTTCAGATTGCCCTAGATGCCCAAAATTCGCTCCCTTATTTTTCAGGCAGCCTTGTGTCCTAGTGTTCTCACTGTCACTTCTGAGAGCACAGCTTGTGGGGAGAGGGCAGAAGGGAAACTGTCACCTAAAAGGGTTTTTCTTTTGATCTTCATTCTGAAGTGAGGTCACTAAGCCTTTGGAACTTGGCAGGAAACCCCTCTGCTTAAGAGTTTTTTGTTCAGCTGTAATTTTTGTGCATCAGTCTGAATGTCAGCCCTGGATAAATATTGCTGTTAGGTCAAAGAATCTTTTCCAAATGATGTCACGATCTGAAGAAAGTTTTCTGGAGGAATCTTTTGAAAGAAAGAAATTAGTCTAGCCTATGTGATAAATATAATAACGTAGACAATTTGCTTTCTTAAATTGCAAGACCTTTTCTCTCTGCCTTGGATGTGCATCCACACAATTCAGACTTAGCTATTTATTGGTTTTGAAGATCATTGTTATTTTTTAATGTTGGTCCTCTTTTTTTATCCTCAGGTGCCCCTTTGCATTGATTCCTCAAACTTCTCTGTAATAGAAGCTGGATTGAAGTGTTCGCAAGGCAAATGCATAGTGAACAGCATCAGTCTGAAAGAAGGTGAAGAGGATTTCCTAAGAAAAGCAAGAAAAATTAGGAGATATGGAGCAGCGGTGGTGGTTATGGCCTTTGATGAAGTGGGGCAGGTTGGTGACACTTTCCTAACCCACTAGAAATTGCCCAAAAGGGCATAGGAACGTTTGTCCTATCTGTGTTCCTGTGAAGAGGTAACTTAAACAAAGTAAAGGTACTCATTGCTTAATGACGGTTCAAAGCTATGTCAGCCTTAGAAAAAGTACTTTGCAACCCATACTCACATTTATGACCATCACCCCCCCCCATGGTCACGTGATTGCGATTTGTGCATTTGGCAACTGGCTCACATTTACAACTGGTTGCGATGTCCTGCAATCGTGTGGTTGTGATTTGCAACAGTTTTGCTAGTTTGTGGCAAGAAACTCCACTGGGGAAGCCGGATACTCTTAATGACCAGATGATTCGCTTAAGCATGCGTTTTATTTAATGACTACTGTAAAATTGGTTATAAACTTGGGTCTGGTCACATAGTGACTTGGCTTATGACCATAAAGATTTATGACTGAAATTCTGGTCCCAATTGTGGTCATAATTTGAGGACTACCTGTAGGTCAAAAAATGAGTTTGGGCAGTTAAATTGCAATGCTGAAATATTCACTGAACTAGTTAGCATCTGAACCTATCACAAATAAAATAAAACATGAACTTACAAAGCATCATCGCAAAACTGATAACAAAAACAAAACAAAACACAGCATCACCATAGAATATAGAACATAGAATAATAGAGTTGGAAGGGACCTTGGAGGTCTTCTAGTCCAACCCCCCTAGTTGAGCAGGAGGACCTATAACATTTCAGATAAATGGTTGTCCAGTCTCTTTTTTGAAAGCCTCCGGTGATGGAGCACCCAAAACTTCTGAGGGCAAGCTGTTCTCACCATTTGGAAATTTCTCCTTAGTTCTAGGTTGATTTTCTCCTTGGCTAGTTTCCATCCATTGTTTCTTGTTACAAAGCATTATTTATTTGTTAATCTTATTTTGGCTCAGATTTGTAAATATGGCATTCCCAGCCATTTCCCTATGAGGTCATAATCTGTTCACTTATATGCATTCCTTCAGCAAACAGCTTTCCTTTGAGCAAACGAACGGAGTTTAAATCACATTAATAATATGCAACATGAACTGTGTGTAGAGGAGTTTCCAATAACATCTTCAATTAATTGTTAATAGCAAAGTTAACTTCTCTATGGCTAACTTTGGACAGAAACATGATACCACAGAAAAAAACTAACTACTGTTCTTTCACATGTTTGATATTTCTTTTCAGGCCACAGAAACAAAAGACAAAATTTCAGTCTGCACCAGAGCCTATGGCCTCCTTGTGAACAAAATTGGCTTTAATCCGTGTGATATAATTTTTGATCCCAACATTTTGACTATAGGTACTGGAATGGAGGAACATAATTTGTATGCAGTTAACTATATCGATGCAACTAAAACAATAAAAGTGAGTCTAGGAAGTTAGGGACTGGGATTTGGGTTCTTTTTTCTTTTTTAAACTGATTTACTGATCTTATTTTAAACATTTGTCTACTGGTCTTTATAAGTAGTTGAGTAAGGTAAATGCAGTGGCTTAAATGGAACTGTACAACTTTTTATGTTGTACAATTTTGTCAGCTTTACTTCCAGTAGCAGCATTATTATAAATTATATAGTTGCTTAAAAATAACTCGGACCATTAACTGAATTGTATGTATACTTAGAGTAATTAAATGGAGCAATATTTGCCAAAAATTGACAGTTTGGCCAAAAGGTCTTTGACAACATCATGAAAGTTACTTCATTCAATTAGTACAAGTTCCATTACTGTCTGTGATTCTATTTTGGGTTTGTATGGTAAACAGGATATTTTTGAGATTTTATTTTTGCATATGTGTGTGATAAATTACCATAGATATATGATAAAAACATTTCCTATTTATGTCTGTATTATTTGAGGTTACAGCTCAACCATTTTCTAAAGTTAATAAAAAGGTAAAAGAAATAATAACATTATATCTCTGTATCTCTACATTTATATATTCCCCTTCAAACCAGAGAGGCCAATATTATAGAAATGAGATATGACTTTCTCCAGGATTATGGTTCCGAAGCTTTAGAAATGAATTTTAACATCTTGCCCATATGTAGATTGTAACACAATGAATCTCCTTGTGTGAAAAGAATATCTTATGTTGCACGACTTCTTAGTATACATAATGCATATGCTTCCCATTGTCTTCTATCATGTTTTAGGTAGATTGATAGCAACCAATGAATTAATCTTCTCTATTGAAGGTGTGCAATGGTTAAGATACAACTTTCCTTGGGATGGGATTCAACCACAGTTCTCTGGTGTCCAATTGTAATATTCATTTCTTTGGGCTGCTCAGATTCATACAGAAACACCTGGTACCAGTAAGATAGTTTTGGGGTAAGAAATTATTTACCTCCTAAAGAAACCGAGTAAGAAATTAGTGGAGTAATCTGTAGATTCCTCAGCTCTAGTTCTGAAGAGCGTATAAACTTTTTCACAACAGAATGAAAATAGTCAAAAAGAGAAGGAAGTAAAAACAAAATTCCAGTGATTTTTTTATTTTTTATGTTCATAGAAAGATATATAAGACAAACCTCTTTGAATATAGGATAGGCTGGGTCTTGAGATGAACATTTTTCTGGACAGATTTTCTTTGTTATTTGTCATATTTCCCCCCCCCTCACAATAACGTAAATGGCAGTCAGATAATGTTGTGTGTATTGCTCTTTTGTACTGTTACTCCAGTGACCTGACAATGCTAACCACACTTAGTATCTATTCTTTCTTTGTAACATTTCCTTATCTTGCTGGGACTTCCCTTGTTAGGAAAATTTGCCTGGAGCCAGAATAAGTGGAGGCCTTTCCAATTTGTCTTTCTCCTTCCGAGGAATGGATGCTATTCGAGAAGCAATGCATGGCGTTTTTCTTTTCCATGCAATTAAGGTAATCTGATGGTTTTGGCAAAATAATTTGTGATCAAAAAATACTGTTATAGAAGAAGCTATAAAATCCATTGGCTTTTCCCCCCCTTTTGTTTGTTCTCAGCATGGAATGGACATGGGGATTGTGAATGCAGGAAATCTTCCAGTATATGACGATATCCAAAAGGAACTTTTACAGTTGTGCGAAGATTTGATTTGGAATAAAGACCCAGATGCAACAGAAAAGCTTCTGCATTACGCTCAGGTAATATTTTGCCTAAATTATTTTTAATACACATGACTTAACTTTTAAACATGGATGCTTGAAAGCCTGAATAATTGCTTTGTGAATTATTCTTAAGTGACCTGGTTTGTTTACTTGGATGTAACCACAAATGTCCCTTTGCTTTTCCCTCTTCCTTAAAGCACCTTGTATCAAATCATGCTGGGCTTGGGTGATTCTGGGAAAAAATATTGGCCTTTTTTGTCTTTCCCAAAGAAAAAAAAAGTAGAATTGTAGTTTACGTAAATACATAGATAAGCATCACAAGAAACATATTTTTGCTTCAGAGTTTGAATTAAAACATAGTGGCATTTACTTAAGTAGAATTAGTATGAATTAGAACATACTGGCATAATTTACTTAATTATTAAAACAACAAAGGAAAAATAAGAGAAAATATAAAATGTAACAAATAACCCGGGACAATTATAGTTAATAACAAAAGATGGTGTTCGTTATAAATGTGCAGTGGAAGGTGACTGGGATAGTATTGCAGAGCAGAGTAGAAAGGAGTGGGTTGTTCTATTAAGCTGATGGGCACGTTCCAGTTCAGATCAGTGTTTGATTCAATAGCGATTCATTACGTGATACAACATAAAACGATCACCAAGAGGGACTGTACTAAAGCCAAGTTAAGTTATTAGATTTTTAAAATAAAGTGTTGCTAGACTGGCTGGGGATACATTTAAATTATATTACCAGAAATAAAAATCCAAAGCTCCATTTTTTTTGGCATTTTTATTTCTATTGAGGGAATATTTATGTTTTCCTGTCATACCTCTTTTAGAAGCAAAAGCTTTCTGGAATCAATCAGCAGCCGTTAGTGTTCGGATGTGTAGAGTATCTTAGGCATATGCCATGATTATGTAAGACCAGAGAGCACATGAAAAAGGGTAGGTCAGAATTTCATTAGACATGAATTTTCTGGACACTGATCAGTTTGATAATGCTTGTAGTCCAGAACGCTCCAGCATACACATTTCACCCACTGTCCTATGCAAGTATGTGTTTATCTGTATTCAAGTGTGAGATATGACAGATTGTGCCATATCATCAGACACCCATGCTAACCCTAAAGATCTAATGCAGCTCTGCATTGATCAGCAAGAAGCTTCTTCTTTTTTTAAAAAAAAAACATATTTTATTATTTTATTTTATTTTTATTTTTTAATCCCATTTATATCCCGCCCTTCTCCGAAGACTCAGGGCGGCTTACAATCTAAGAAGCACAAATCAATGTGCTTAGCAATAGCCTTCATTCTATGTATATGCCTGCTTATTAGGGCTTTCGGGGGGCCCCCAAGCGGCATTTTACAAAGTCAGCTTATTGCCCCCAACAATCTGGGTCCTCATTTTACCTACCTCAGAAGGATGGAAGGCTGAGTCAACCTTGAGCCTGGTGGGACTCGAACCTGCACTAATTGCAGGCAGCTGGTGTTACTTAAGGAGGCATTAGCCCACTGTTCCACCAACGCTATTTACAATAACATTCTTTAATGCTTAGTAAACAGCGTGTTGTCCGGGCTCATAAGTTTAAAAAACAATAAATAATAATTAATTTCTACAGTTCCATAATCAATGTATTAATTAATGATATATTTCTTTGATCTTCTCTTCATCCAATAAATAGTATTCTCCTTTTGTCAAGATTAAGCAAATATTATTCTTAAAATTCAATACATATAAAGTTACGTAAATATGAACCTTTTTCTTGTGTTGATACAAATAACAGTAATATCAGCATATAGCATCTTTTCTTACCAGTTTATATTTCAATTCTGTTTATAAAAGTCATCTTGTTAGGTCACTATATGTCCTGTTTTCAAGATTTTTATTTAAGCTTAATTTCCCCTCTGTATTCAAACCATTCTTATCAGTCATAATTTTCTCAAAGTTAATAACCTTTAAATATGCAACCTTTTCATTCATGTACACCATCCCAATTTTTTTACATTTCATATATTATAGAAATTACTATACTACTTATATATCTTATCTCTTGCTGTGAGACCCCTTTATATCCATAATTTATCTATTCTTTTAACCGTATTCAAACAGGTGCTTGATCATATAGTACTCCATCTGGTAAGTTGCATCAAATCTCTCAGATCTGATTCTAGCCTTCTTTTGCCAGGTAGCTTTCCAAGTTAGCGTGTTCGACTTACCCAGGGGTTTTTCCTGTATTTTTGTAAATGATGTTGGGAATAGAAAAAACAAGTTAGATAAGACATGTATTTCTCTTTCTCCCAAAGTTTAATGATTGTCCTGGTTGCTCTACAGTCCATTTTACCCAATCTGTTTTCTTGTCCTCAGATTTATTTTGTAGTCTTAAGGGATAAGTTGTTTTGTTAAGTTCCATCATTAAGTTTCTATTCTCAGTTCTGTATTTTATTTATTTATTTTATTTTAATCCCATTTATATCCCGCCCTTCTCCATTTATCTGTTTTATCCAAAAGCACTAACCAGCACAACTGTGAACAGCGTGCTTGAAACTGGGTGAGAAATTCGATCTTCCTTTTCTATTCTACAATTAATTTCCTGGAAAAGATACCCAAGAAGCAAAATACCTCCAAAAGGGAAAGGGGGGGGATTTCCGCCCCACCCTTATACTAACGGAAGCGGTGAATTAATCTTTTTATGGAGGATCAAAATATATGGAAGTGAAATAAATGTAAAACCTGAAATTTAAAACTTAAATCTGGCTAAATCTAAAATTGTTTGAATGGTTAAGACTCTCATTTTAAAGATAATTTGTTTTGGAAATTAAAAAAGAAATAGTTGTTGACACCTAGTGGAGGATGAAGACTATGACAGCTATGACTTTAATATAAACCAGCCAGTCCAAACAACAAAATGGTATGTAGTTCTTATCTTTATATATAGTTTTTTATAATCTAATGGATTTCCAAAGCACCACCGAGGGCAACATTTTATGACAGTTCTTCTGTTCAGGGGTCTTACAATTTATCTGCCAGCAAAAGTTGCAGTCCAGAATGTTTGACTATCCAGTGAAGTTCCCCCCTAGAAAATTAGCAAACAGTCAGAGTTTTTCTTTTTCTGCAGACAATTCTTGAGCTTAAAGATCACAATTTACTAAATATTTATAATCCCAGAAAGTCAGCAGTTTTTAAAACAAATATAGTTCTTAGTTTGTAGTAGATGGCCCAGTATGTTTTCTTTCCTTGTTCCCAATTGTTTTCTGTTTGGCTAAAGGTCACTAATGCTTAAGGGAACAGATTATTCTTTGTTTCTGGGTGTCTTGCCAATTTCTGAGTAAGTGTTGCTGTTGTTCTATAATCCTCCATTAGATGTCAGTAGTTAGTTATTCATTTTCCAACTTTTCAAACAAAGATTTTTTAATAATTTCATCAAAAATCTTTCAGATGAAAGATTTTAATTTTCAGATTTATCCAGAGGGTAATATTGTTAATTTCATTTCAGTATATTTCTTTCCCCTGTAAAAATTAAATTGCTGCTTCCATTTATGGAAGGGTAGGGTATAGTCCTCTCGCTTCTCACTTTTGGAGGATTTCTTGCTTTGGGGATCTTTTCCAGGGAATCAATTGCAAAATAGAAGAGAGAAGATCAATATTCTCACCCAGTTCTAAGCACGCTGTTCACCGTTGTTCTGGTTCATGCTTTTGGACTTCGGCTGCTGGTAGCTTGGGCTAGACACTGATGTGCAGCTAGCCTTTCTCTTGTCGGGTTGGAGGTCTTCCCCCGTATCAAACGGATTGACTACCATTGTTCTGCAATCATCAGGGTGCCCCTCTTTCGTCACCTCTCTGGGGTGAATTTCAACCCATTTAGGGTCCCCTGGCAGGGCAAAACCAGCCATGGGGTGCGGAGCTCTGCAATCTCTTGGCCACGTTGCTACGAGGCAGAACTGGAAGTTTGCAAGAAGCTTCTATGCAGCTAAATATAAGAAGTTGCCTCAACATGGCCTTGATTTTGGGGGGAGGGGGTTTCTTGATCATATAATGCTGAGATAAAGAATCTTTCCACCCTGCCCTTTGCTTATTTTCCCCCCAGTATTTCGGAGGCTAGAGGATCATAATAAAGACATAAAATAAAGGAAGTGGCTAAATATATTGTATATTCAGTCAAAAATCCTATTGGAGCTGAGGTGACATACTGAATGTTCTGTTTATACAAAACTATGCAGTTATCTAAGTGGTATAATATAATTCTGGCAAATAAAACATATAGTTTGGGTCTTCATGTCAACTATACAAAGTAGACTAGAACAGGAAACCTGACTCCTTAGAAAGCCTAGAACAGTACTTTATTGAGCCTCTATAGTTACATAGTCACTTCTGAATAATATCTGGTTTCCCAGGAGTTGCTCTTATAGTAGCTCTTGCCTGTTTCTCTGACTCTATGCTTCATTTTAATAGAGATGTAGACAGAATCTAAAATTTTGAATCAACAAAGAATCTGAAGAAGGCTATCTCTCTTGGACCCAGCATCCTATTAATATTATGTCTCTTTAATGGCCTAAAACAGCAATTCTCAAAGTATGGTCTGGAACTTCTGGGGGTCCCCAATGTCCTTTCATGGGACTCCTGAAGTCAAATAAATATTTTAAAATCTCTCAGTTTTAATTTCTAATGCAATAAATATCAATAGATATAACCAGGCCTTTTTTTCTCATAGAACGATCAGAACGGCGTTCCGGCACCTTTTTTTTGCAAAAAAACAAAAACAAAAACTCCCTCTGAAAGCCTATTGCAGGGCTAGGCAATCTTGGCTCTTTTTTATGACTCGTGGACTTCAACTCCCAGAAATCCTGAGCCAGCCATGCTGAGGGGAAAGGGAGAGGTTTCCAAGCTGAGCCATGCTGGCTCAGGAATTGTGGGAGTTGAAGTCCTTGAGTCATAAAAGAGCCTGCACTAGAGGAGTACATTAAAATTATTCACAGGGTTACTTCTTTAGGAACTAAACTTTTAGAATCTAAAACAGCTAATTCAAAAAAGCCATCAGGAAAGAACCTCACATTTTTCATCTGCTTCTGTCTTTTGGAAGGTAAAATTAGATAACAAAATAATCTATTTCCTATGTTAACATCTCTGCAATGAAATCAATAAAGGTAACAGGAAAGAAATGAGAAACTTTTTTCTGAATGTAATATGTCTAATTTAGCTGATGCTAGAAAAAATAGTATCTCGTACATACTCTTGAAAACTATTTTGAATCTAACCATCTATTACAACTAAACCACTTTAAATTAAACAATTCTTAAGAATGAAATATTCTTAATTTGAACTTTACTTTTACTGTTTGGACTGTTGTGTGTTTTGAAAAATAGATTATTTAGAATCTAGTTATGTTGCACTTCAGTCTTTAAATAATTAACCTAGTATATACATAACAATATATGATGTTTTCCATGGTGAGCTTAACATCAATAACATTTATTAAAAAGGCTAAAATAATTTCTGGTGGTATTACCTGTACATTAAAATTTTGTTTAGTCACAATCTTTCACTTTTCACATTCTGGAAAAGCAAAAGATGTTACATATGTGCATAAGCATAGTCAGTACCATATGCCTTTTTAAAAATATCAAACATACAAAGAAACAAAAATAAGTCCAAAATATCTGTGTTACATCCAGAAATGCCAACTTTGCAACCAATATTTCTCATCCCTAACTATGGCAACCTAAGGATACCTGCATACATGCAAATGCTTCTCTGGGATCAGTAACGCAGCAGGGATTGCTTTTTCCTTCCAGTAACAGATTGCTGGGAAATACCAAACATGGCCTTAAGAATTCCAATGTTTGTTACAAATTTTTCTGGATGTGGTTGTTAAGAAGCCTAGAAATGCCAGCACAAATGCATCACACTTGCTGAACATGCACACGCAACTAATTACAATCTTCAATGATATGTGATATATCCAGGGCTTTTTTTCCCATAGAACACTCAGAACGGCATTCCGGCACCTTTTTTTTCACGCACGCATGCGCGCGCGCGCGCACACACACACACACACACACACAGCTGAAGGAAACTTCCGGAGAGCCAAATTCTCCTCAGGCAGCCAGCCAGTGCAGAGCAGCAGAATGCACCACAGCGACAGGCCTTCAGATGGCTCAAATTGAAGGAAATGCGATATGTACAGGCTAATTTGAAAGTGGGAGGGTAAGAAGGGCCGAGTGTGAACAGGTTGCTTAGCAACCTGCTTAAGCAGTCTCTGTAACTTTCAGCTCCTGGTGCCTTGCCTTTTTTAAGCTGGGAAGTTGAAAAAAAGGCTAAAAAGAAGGCAATAGAGTGCTATCAAGGAAAATGTATAGATATAGCCAGCAAATGTTTAAGGAACCTTTATTTTTCATACGCTGTTCGAATTTTGTTTTAATGCCATGGTGATACACAATCAAATGTAGTCAGTCTTTTTTTTTTTAATCCCAAAGCATCTGTTCATTAAATACAGTATAACAAAGTTTTGGATGATGGAATTATTTTTTACCTAAGGATAACTAATGATAACAGCTCTTAAATCTGTTATTTTGTTTTATTTTTGCACAAAAAAATTGTATAATTTGCATTTGCATTCATTTACAAATAGAATATGTTGTTAAAATGTATTGGTGTTGAAATAATTAGTGCACACATATACCTAAAACCAGTTTATTGCATTTGGCAATTGTACTAAAAAATAATAATTCATTGTCAACCAATATAATTCATTTAATTTGAAATCAAGTGAAAAATTGATTTAAATTATTTTATTAAAACAAATTAATGGCAATTCTTTTATAAGAAGTTGCCTCAAACAAAATGAGTTTGACATGCCTGCTCTAGATAGTTGAATGCTCCAAAATAAATTCTAGACCAGGCCTGTACATACTGCCTACCAAGCACCCTTGGACAGAGCACAGACTTTTTTTTTTTAAAAAAGTAATAAAATCACCACCACTGCTCTGAAAATCATGTTGTCTAGTGCCTCCATGGCTTACCATGACCATGAACTCCAACACTGTAGATGCTCCTCCAGTCACCAAATCATTGATTAGCCCACCAGCATTCCTTTGCAGACCACAAAGATTTTTAATGTATCAGTATGGGCCTTTCCCTTCTACAAGTCGCACAGACCTCTTCTAGATTTTCCTCTTGCCTTTCCGAGTTAACTCCTTGGTCTGTCATTGAGCAAGAATTGACTTCGTAGGGAAGCATATTATCACTTGATGTATACTTAACATATGTTCTAACTTTATTTACCGATTATATAATATTTGTATGCAATCCACATGGCGAGGTTTGGGGCAACTTACAATATTTTTAAAATCATAAGATTAAAACATAAAAGCAGGGCTTTTTTTCTCATAGAATGCTCAGAATGGTGTTCCGGCACCCTTTTTTTGCACAAAAAAAAAAAAGCTTTTGCACAAGCTATGCTACTCCCTCTATTGGCTTTCAAAAGCCAATAGGAATTGCTGCTGAGCATGCTAAAAGACCTGGCCGGCAAACGTTGCACCGGCAAGTTGCCTGCAGCGAAGGCGAGTAGGCAGGAACTTTGCATCCCTCCCTGCTGCCCAACTATACCATCTCAACTAGGTAAGTAAGAGAGGACAAGGAGTGGGAGGTAGGTTCTGCAGAGTCCATGTGCACTCCTTCCTTGTGCTCACCAGTGTCAGCCCGGCTACCTGGTGCTGGACCTGTGCCACTGTCGCCTCACCCTGTGTGCCTAAGTGGCCGCCCTGCATTGTCTGGCCCGCACTGTCTCTACCGCCCGCCCCGTGCAGCCCCGCCATATAGAGCGGGCCCCGCTGCTCCCACAGCACCAGCCGGCCCCAGGGGGGCAGCCTGCCACCAACACCACTTGCACCTGTGACTGCAGCAGCACTGCCCCCCCGCCTCCTGAACCCACAAAGATGAGAGTTCCGGCACCTTTTTTTTTTTTTTTTTAGAAAAAAAGCACTGAATGTAACATAAATAGACCAAAGCTCTTTGGGACCCTCAGTCATTTTTAAGAATGTAAAGGGGTCCTGAGACCAACATGTTTGAGAACCACTGGCCTAAAAGTCCTCCAAGCTCTGAGACAAAAGTTTGTTTTATCTGATTGGGAAAGAAACCTCTTAATGTGGAATAATAGGCTAGAGTTCTCCACTTATATGAAGATAGTTTCAATATATTTATTAGTGGTGGGGGGCAAATGGTTTCATTTTAACTTGTCTTAATCTCATTCCAGACCCATGCTCAAGGAGGAAAAAAAGTGGTGCAGACTGATGAATGGAGAAATGAATCTGTAGAAGAAAGACTGGAGTATGCCCTTGTTAAGGTGAATTTATCACCTGTTTGATGAGCTAAAATTTGATCTGTTGCCTCTTTGATTAGATTTATTCCTAAGGGGGAAAGTTGCTGGAGAGCACCAGTTCAAGTCTGTCATGCTGTCAGGGTTCAGCTTTCCAGAATTTGTTCTTGATGAATTGAGAAATACAGTGTGCTTCCAATGGCCCATTTGGGATCTCAATTGGCAGAACTTTTCTTGAAGAATAAAAGTAAATGGCTATTCACATTGATTTAGATCTAGAAAAGTGTCCTTCAAGTTTGGCAACTTAAAATGGGTGGACTTCAGCTCCCAGAATTCTGAAAATGTTGCCTGGCTAGGAGTGGAAATCCACACATCTTAAAGGCACCACACTTGAAAAACATTGTGAACTTTCTTCACAGGCTTCAATTTAGAACCCCCTTCAAAGCATCAACACCTTGTAATGAAAAATGGAGGTTCACCTGAGGCAAGGCCATAACAATTTCTTGCTGCAGCTGGCTTGAAACCAGTTGCTGTTAATTGCACTTAGCAGATCTGAAGCTGCCAATATGAAAAGGGAAGTGTAATTTTGAATACTTCAAGAACAGTTTGTCTATTTTAAATCTTAACTCAGAGATCCTTTTCAGAATACCCACACTCCAGTGAGATAATGAGGAGGCCTCCTGCTGGTGAATGCTTGTCCCTTTGCCAGGCTCCTTCAGGATTATTTTAGAAAGAGATTGAAAACATTGCCTCTTATGCTTTTAACATGAATTGATATTACTAATATGTTTCATTTCTCTTGGTTGTTTTTTTTACTTTAAATATTCTGTAGGTTTACTTTTGAATTCAGCTCTTAGTATAATTAGCCTGTTTTAACACCATTGAATTACTACAGTCTCTTTTTTGAAAGGTTATTCTTGAGGGCCCCAGTTTTGTAAAATGCAATAGATAAATGATGCTTGTTGTGGGAAGATATAAACCATTTTAATGTCTAGATGGTTGCTTTTTTCTTCCAGGGCATTGATAAATATGTGGTTGAGGATACCGAAGAGGCTAGGCAAAACAAAGAGAGGTATCCCAGACCCCTGAATATAATTGAGGGGCCTCTAATGAATGGCATGAAAACAGTTGGCGATCTTTTTGGAGCTGGCAAGATGTTTCTTCCTCAGGTAAAGAAGTTTTCATTAGCTTACCACAATTTAGTTGTGCAATTAAACTTTCCACTAATGCTTTATTTGGCTTGAGGGAGGATCACTGTCCAGTTTTTAGCGCTTCAAGATGTTGTAGTAGAATATAGGAGGTTGCCTTCCACCAAGCCAGACAGTTTGTCCATTTTAGCTCAGTACAGTTTACTCCTATAGGCAGCAACTCTCTAGAGGCTGTAGTGACTTACACAGACACATACACATTTTCATATCCCAAGTTTCATTAGTTAAGTATAATGGAAAAGACATTCCTTTACAGTGAAAGAATTCTGAGTCCAGGAAATTGGTTGAAATATCAAAAGTGAAGTGGCTCACAATTCCTCTACTGAAATACCTAGTTTCCTTTAATGGAGAACCGGGAGTGGGAACAAATAATATGTCTGGTCTGTTTAAAAATGGAGAATTGGAAATTCTTGCTACATCTATGTAGCTTTCTTTATAGTAATTTACAAGGGCTAGTCCATAGCCCTTAACATTCCTAATGATCTTCTGTCCAAATTCAGATTACATTCAACCCTGTTTAGCTTACATTACTAGGATTTCCCCTAGTGCAGTCTACCAGATCTCTCTTACAGCTCTTGGATTTCCTTTCATCTGTCTGATCCTGAGTAGCTTTTTTCCCCAAGCTTCATTCAGGTCAAGAATGTATTAACAGGGGAGATCAGTGTAACAAAATTACTCCAAAAAGCCAAGGAATCAGTTTTCATCTAATGAACCAGCAAATGCATGGGGAAGCCCAAAGAATATCATTGGATATAACAGATCTCCCTCCCTTACTGAAATAATCGTCAATTGCCAGATGACCTGAATATGTTCTACTGTAGGTTTGAGAGGAGATCACTGTCAGCTATTGCTACTCTCCTTCTTAGATACAACAACAGTAGCCAAATCTCGTATACCTATCTCCATCCCTCTGGGCTCCCCACCTCTGGTGATCTTAGAAAAAGATCTGCAAGGTCTATTTCATACACAAAAGATCGGAAAAGCACTAGGCCTAGATGGAGTAACTCTTTCTTGCTTGAAAATCTGTGCTGAATACTGATTCCCATCTTTACCCACATCTTTAAGAGCTGAATGACTCTGACATCTGTAGTTATGAAGACCTGGCCCACTTGAAAATCATGGATCTGCTCTTGGATGCCTTGCAGTTTGTCTACTGAGCAAATACATCAGCAGATAATGCTGTCAATATGGTACTGCATTATCTTGCAAAATTTTAACCCCACTGACCTATGCATGGGTCCTTTTGTTGACTCTAGATCAGCATTCAATACCATCATTCCAGAAACTCTTCACTCTAAACTGATTTAGTTGCCTGTGCCTGTAGCTGTAGATGGAGTACTAGTTTTTTGACAAATAGGAAGCAACAGTTGAAGCTAGGGAAAATCATATTGAGCACCTGACAATTATCACAGGGACCCTTTAGGGCCATGTGGTCTCTGCATTGCTCTTGTCTGCCTATAACAATCACTGCATCTCTAAGGATCTTTCTGTACTGAAGATTGCAGATGATACAACAGTCTCATTCGAGGTGGAGATAAGTCTTCATACAGACAGAATGTTGTATAACTGGCCCTGTGGCGCAGCTGGAACAATCGAGCTGAACACACAACTGTAAAGATATGAGTGGATTTTTAGGAGGAATCCTCCTATTCTACCACCTCTTACTATATTTAATAGCACAGTATCAGCAGTAGAATTCTTCAAGTTTTGGGTTGTATAATTTCCCAGGATTTGAAATGGACATCTAACATTAGAACCACCATTAAAAAAAGCACAACAAAGAGTGTTCTTCCTGCATCAACTCAGGAAGTTCAGACTGTCCCAGGAGCTATTGATGCAGTTCTTCTGAGGAATGATTGAGTCTGTCATTTGTACTTCTATATCTGTCTGGTTTGGCACAGCAACTAAGAGGACAGGTAGAGACTCCAAATGATAGCTAGGACTGCAGAAAAAACAATTGCAACCAGCCTGCCTTCCATAGAAGATCTGTATTGTATACTGCGTGGGTCAGAAGGAGAGCTGAGAAAATAACTACAAATCCTTCACATCCTGGACATAATTTGTTTCAATTCCTCCCTTCGGGTTGCTGCTATAGTTTCAGTTCCTCCCTTCGGGACACCGCTATTACACAATTAGACACAGTGACAGTCTTTTCCCTTGTGCCATCACACTGCTGAACACCTAATCCTCACAGTATTGTCTTATGTCTAAGTATACGTATTCACCCATGTTGCATGACTGTAGTAGTATTGTCCTTCCCATCTTCTCTACTATCTCATTGTTGGTATCGTGATTATTATTAGCCTATTGCTTTGCATCTACACTTGAGAGCTTCTGTACCAGAGACAAATTCCTTGTGTGTCTAATCACACTTGGCCCAATAAAGTATTCTATTCTACTCTACTCTACTCTACTCTACTCTACTCTACTCTACTCTACTCTACTCTACTTGAACGTAATGTATTGGAAGGATTTCTCTAAAATGGCAGAAAATGGAGAAACTGGTAAAGGAGTTGCTTAGATCAGGGCTTTTCAACCAGTGGTATGGGTACCACCTGTGGTACATTGGCACCTGGCATGTGGTATGTGACCATCCTAGAAAAGGGGTAGTGGGGGAGCGGAATGAGCTGAACCAGTGGCAGCACCACACAAGCCTGAGCAAGAGATGGCTGGAGCTGCAGGGTTGTCAGGGCTCAGTGGAACCGCCAGGATCAGCGCTTTTTCGGGGCTATCAGGGCTCAGTGGAAACGCCAAGATCAGTGCCAGGCTCCAGTTGGAGCTCGGCACTGATCCTGGTGCTTTTGCTGAGCCCAGAAGAAGCGCCGATCAGCTGGAATGTTGCAGCATCTCCAGGGTCTTGTGGTTTACATTCATATTTATGATGGTCACAGTGTCCCAGGGTCATGTGAAGTGACCAAAACCTGCTGCAACCACCCAGCAGTGTGTGTGTGTGTGTGTGGGAATAAAAACCAAACACCTCCCCAACCCACTCTCGCTGCCAATCCTCAGCAGAAATGCTTGGACAGGAGGAAGAGCGCCACTGGGCAGGCAGGCGTTGTGCTCGGCTGTGGCTTTGGTGGCACTTTTTTCAGTGCCATTGTAACTTTGAACAGTCACTAAGCGAACTGTTGTAAGTCGAGGACTACCTGTACTTCATCACTTTTTTCCTCTTTTTTGGGGGGTGGGGGTCATCAAGTTTTTGACACCTTGCTAGGCGACTGGTGGTACTCGGATGTTGCCATATCCTAAAAATGGTACAATGGGTGAAAAAATTGAAATGCCCTGGCTTAGATATTACTAGGTTACTTAGTTGGTATTTATTGATAATATCCTGTTTTGGGGGCCTGGTATGGTTTACTTTCAGATCAATTCATTGGTTGCTATAATCTTGAATAAGCCTTTCTATACTCTCATGGTTCTTTTTCTGAATCTGAATATACAGGTTATTAAATCTGCTAGAGTTATGAAGAAAGCAGTGGGTCATCTTATCCCATTCATGGAGAAGGAAAGAGAAGAGTTACGTGCATTGACTGGTAGCACAGAGGAAGAGGTGAGGCTGCAGTTTCAATCCTTGATTCTCTTAAATTAATTTTAGTTGCAGTTGTGTTATAGATTTTTGTGTGGGTCAGGAATTCACGGCACGTCATGGCAGCAACTTCTGCAATAAATAGATCCTCTTATATGAGCTCTCAGTCAGAGGAATGGGCAGCTGATTGGAAAACATAAAGTTGTCCATTTGCTATTTTGCCAATAAAACGAACAGCAATAGTATGCTACGTAAGGATCCATAATCATAAACTTGGTACTTAATTGGATGAATGCTCAAAAGACAAAAAATAACAGTAGCAGGAGCAGTTTTTGCCTCTCTGTTTAGCTGAATTTTTCTGTACAGTATCATTTTCAGTGATAAGAGCGTTCCACTGATTTGTCTATCTCCATTGCCAGCTTTGTTTTTGCGCCCCTTCTTCACATTTGGTAGCTCTCCCCTTCATTTTATAAGCTAATTTTGTGGATTGCCTACCTATACAATCTCATAAGGCCTCAATTCAAAATATTGTTTCTGAGCAAAAAGGTGTGGAGCAAAAGGGTGCTAGTGGTCACTAGAGAGTCAGTTAATCAGCACAGAAGTGTTGGATGAATCAGATCTTTTAAGATTCATGTCACTAAATGCATGTGCAATCCTATTACTCTATTGGCATTTTTAAAAAAATCTGCACTGTTCTTAGTTTTAAAAGCATTTTGTGGTTTTATGTATATAACATGATACAATTTTGAAGTTGAAAAATGGATTCTGGAGACATGCAAATTAGTTTGGGAGGTGTGAATCAGATTGGTTCACTTCCAAAGGCAGAGCAAACAAAATCCTTGGACTTCCATGCTCCGCAGCGTCTTGTCTTCGGAAGCATCTGTCAAGCTAATGTGTAGTTACTCATTGGAAGCAGTCATGAGGCTGGAAGAAACCTGATGCTTTGTGCTGTAGCAGATTTCTTTCATTCCTAATAGGCATGAAAAAAATGAAATAACAGCAGTTGTTCTTGTAGTTCAAGTTGTTGCGAAGGCTGGGTTGATTTAGGAACAAATTGTGAATTTTATGCTGTCTTTGGCATTTGGGAAGGGAGTGAAATGAGGTAAAGCAAAACGCTGAGTGAAAAACACAACAATCAAGAAGCTTACTAGCTTTAAGATGTATTTATTTAGCAGCCATGTGTTTATTTAAAAAGGGGGGGGGAATGTGTTGTGAATCAGTATGGAATTAGGCCACTGCTGTATCATTACTTGCTAATAGTTGGTATATGCTACAGTCTTTTGGAAATTCTAAATGCTGCTATTCTAGTGTGTGTGGGAATCTGCTGGCGTCTGAATACGAATTTTATCATTGTGATGCTGCTGTCCTATCTCAAAATGAGGTGCATATCTCCTGGCATAGAAGCTCCCCTGAGTGTAGTTACGCCCCAGAACACTCGCTATAGTGCCAAAGGAACAGCAAATATAGAACACTGGTTATTATCTTTCAAAACGGATGGCTTTGCTGCAGGCTTGTGCCAGGATTGAAGAGGAAAGCTATTTAGTCCTGTTCCCAATTAGTCTGCTTCAAATCATTTAATGTTAGAAATATCTTGTTTTTATCCCAAAGATGTCTTAATAAATATATGCACTGGTCCACACTGCAGCCTAGTCTGAGCTTAGCCTATTTATTTATTTATTTATTTATTTATTTATTTATTTATTTATTTATTTATTTATATATATTCCATTTATATCCCGCCCTTCTCCGAAGACTCAGGGCGGCTTACAAGCTTAGCAGTAGCCTTCATTCTATGTATATGCCTGCTTATTAGGGCTTTCACACACACCCCAAGCGGCATTATTACAAAGTCAGCTTAATTGCCCCCAACAATCTGTTTTTTCCCCCCATTCCCATCAGTTTTAGGATTCACCTAGCAATTAGGCCTGTGATTATTGTTTGACCATTCCACTGTGACTTTTTTTCCTGGCTTGATTAAATGAGCATGCCCTTCAGCTCCAGTCATGCAGGTTTTCATGAGTGTAATGCATAATTATGCTGGATAGTGCAATACCTTGGCATATTCTAGATGTTCATTTCCCCCCAATTCTGCTACATTTTAAGAAGACAGAAAAAGTTAAGCATTATAGTAACTCAGAAACCCTCAGGCACCAAAACTTTTGTTTACATTAAGGTTGCAAGCACAGGTATCTGTAAGGGAAGATAACAGCTTCAAGATGGCAGCCAGGACTGAAGTCTTAATATTTTTACATTCATGCGATATATGCAACAGCTATTTAAAAAGAGCAGAGCTTTCAGAGCCTAGTTGTGCATGCCTGTTTTATGCTGATTTGTCCCCTTGGATATCTCATAACACATGTTATACAGTATATATATATATATATATATGGATTGCATACCTGTTTGTTTGGAAAACCAGCTATGCTATAATCAGGATAAAGATGGGGGGGATGCCTTAAAGAGCCAGAATTACACAGACATGTTGACTTTTCCCATGAATCTCTTCCCAGAATTCTTACTTGTTTGAACATGAGAGCCCCATTTGAGAAAAACATGCCTATATTAGCACAATATGGTATGCTAAAGTAGCAGGGATTGATGTGTGTGCCTCTGTTTCTTTTTTTAAAACTGGTTTCCTCAGCACTTTTTTCATAAGAAACAAATTTAAAAACATGGATATGCCACTATCATATATAGATTAATGACACTTTGCCTTGAAGAAATTAATATGTATAAACATTGATATCAAAATATTCACTAAATAAATCAGCAGAGGAACATGGGATCGTAGAAGTAGGGGCTTCAGTAGAGAAAATGCTACGGCAGTGCTTTTTCCTTTATGGACAAGAATTTAGGGAACTGTGGTTCCAATGTATTGGAGAAGACTGTGTTACAGTGCTCTGATTGAATGACTGTCATTTGTGCCACTGGTAGATGCCTGTTTACAAATAGTTCCTTTATTGAGGCCATGAGGAATGTTCTGTTATTTTGTCAAAATATTTTTTTTAAAGGACCCCTGTGTTTTGTATTCAGAAAGCTTGACTCTCACGGGGATAATATTGCTGGTTTTTATTCTCATAAGGATCAAATTAATGGATTGAAGAAATGACTGTATTTTTCACTTCATGGTCTGTTGAGTTGCAGCAAACTGCCTAAGATGCAAAGTGATTTAGCTTTTGGTAATGGAGAGGGAGAGAAAGGAACACTATTTGGGGGAAGGAGACTCCTCCTTATTGTCATAGTCAAAGGAGGTGGGACCACAATCCTCTCTAACAGTAGCTAATTGCTGTGCTTGCCTTTCCTTCACTATTGCACCCTTTTCACTTCAGAAGCAGTTCTTCTGCCCAAGAGTCAGTAGCTGGTCTTTCACAGATCCAGGTCCATTTAGTTCTCCAAGCTTTTAACCATTACATAATACTGGTTCTCCCACCGATGTAGGGAACTGGGCTATAGGGGCACTGAAGCAGTTTTTTTTCATCCTTCTGTTTATTGTCATACCATGTCAATATATTATTTTGTGTCTGTCAGCTGGGGCTTTCTTCCAAAATGTAAAGTGGTTTGAGGCAGGCTGTTTTGACTTCTGGAGAATTACCATGCTGTGATTTAATTGAGTTAAGTAAAACTTTATTCAGAAGTAAAAAAATACATGAGATTCATATGGATTTGTGTGCTCAATTGTTGCAATAAGCCAATCATTCATATGACAGGAATTGCTCAGAAATGAAGTCTGTATAAATTCTAAAAATGGCTTAATTTTTGCAGGATCCTTATCAAGGAACTATTGTGTTAGCCACTGTGAAAGGTGATGTCCATGATATTGGCAAGAACATTGTAGGAGTAGTTCTGGGCTGCAATAATTTCAGGTAATGAGACTCGACCTTTTGATCTTGCACATACCTCCTTGTACTGTAATTATTTGACAGGCTAGAAATGTTTCCTGCAAGTGGGACATTTAATAACTTGGTTAAAGTGCTAGCGTTCTGAGGGAAGCTTAGATTGTTTTAATCAACATTTATCAAATATGTTTGTTTATATCATTTAAAAAGTACCAAGTCTAAAAACCAGGTGGTATACATGCAGTTTATCTGTTTACACAGGAAAAAAATAGTAAAGGCTGACATAGTTTTGCCAGCAGACCTGGGTACCCCAGGATGATATGGAGTTTGTCTAATTGTTGCTATTGGGGTGGGGTGGGGCAGGGCAGTGAGGTTTTGTTGGGTTTTGTATTCGGGGTTTTATTTATGTAAACCACCCTGAGTCATTGTGAATGAGTTGGGCAGCCATATAATTTCATAAATGTATTAAACTTGCATGAATCTCTACAGGATATTGTGTACTGGAATAAAAACATGGGCCAGTTAACTGTTCCATCACCACCACGCTTTTGGCATCAAGTATTTTAAACTTACTCTCAAGAACTCTTTGGAATAAATTATGAAAGTATATACGGGAACATAAAAGCTCTGCAGAAATTTGATCAAAATAGATGGTTGATTTGAAACTGTTCAATTTCTCCCTAACTGGGCATATTCAGATATATATTAATCTGAGAATTTTTGTCTGGACATTGGGTACCCAGTTCATAGGTCAAAGTCCTCAGGATTTGCAATATGGCAAGCTGTCTTGAAATGCTTGGTAGCAGTATTGTGGAGTTCCTCAGGGGTCGGTCCTCTCGCCTCTCCTGTTCAACATCTATATGAAACCGCTGGGTGAGATCATTCGTGGCTTTGGAGTTGGGTATCGTCAGTATGCTGATGATACCCAGCTTTTTCTTTCGACCCCAAACCACCCCAGTGATGCCCTCAACGTGATGTCCCGTTGCCTGGAGGCGGTTCAGGTCTGGATGGGGAGGAACAGACTTCAACTCAACCCCGACAAGACCGAGTGGCTTTGCATACCTTCATCCCGGGTTTATTCGGATATTCCATCTCTTTCTATGGGGGGTGAATTATTACCCCCCGTAGATAGGGCTCGCAACTTGGGAGTCCTCCTAGATTCACGGCTCACCTTGGAAGATCACATGGTGGCTGTGACTAGGAGGGCTTTCGCCCAGGTTCGCCTGGTGCGCCAGTTGCGGCCCTATCTAAGCCGGGATGATTTATGCACGGTCACTCATGCGCTCGTGACCTCTCGTCTGGACTACTGCAACGCTCTCTACATGGGGCTTCCCTTGAGGACCACCCGGAGGCTCCAACTGGTACAGAATGCAGCCGCGAGAGTTGTGTTGGGAGTCTCCCGATGCTCCCACGTTACACCTCTGCTCCGTGAGCTGCATTGGTTGCCAGTTGTCTTCCAGGTGAGATTCAAGGTACTAGTAATGGTGTTTAAAGCCCTACATGGCAGGGGTCCGGAGTACCTTAGGGAACACCTGCTGCCAGCATCAACTTCCCTTCGCCCTGTGCGTTCCCACAGAGAGGGCCTCCTCAGGGTGCCACCGGTCAGAGAATGTAGATTGGTGGCCCCCAGGGGGAGATCTTTCTCTGTGGGCGCCCCAGAATTATGGAACCAGCTACCAGTTGAGCTCCGGACGGCGCCCGATCTCCGCTCCTTCCGCCGCGACCTAAAAACATACTTGTTCGAACAAGCCGGCCTGGCCTGAGGGGGGATTGGGGGGGGTTATTATTATTTTATTGGGGTTATTTATTATGTATTAATTGTTCTTTTAACGGGCATGTATTTAATTACTTTTAACTTTTGTAATTTTGTATTTTATTCTTGCCCTGTACACCGCCCTGAGTCCTTCGGGAGAAGGGCGGTATAGAAATATTAATAAATTAAATTAAATTAAATTAAATTACTGCCCAAGAAGTTCATTTCTCAATTATCTATTGTTAAATAAGAAGTCGCTGGACTTAATAGAAAGTGTAATTCAAGCAAGTGGGGTAATAACTAAGAATGAGGCAGGAGTTGTATAAGCAGGCTCAAGTATAAGGGTAGATTACAAGTCAAGTGTTGTTCTCTTGAGTGTCCTCACAGGATGATTGATCTTTTTTGTACACTATGATAATAGAAATGGATTAATTGAGCATATGTGCATGTTGATTAGCAAACTGCCCTTTCTTTCCCCAGAGTTATTGATTTGGGAGTTATGACGCCATGTGACAAGATACTTAAAGCTGCTCTTGAAAACAAAGCAGGTACACACAAATGTGATTTGTATAACTCCAGTTTTGTGGCATTTCAAGAATATATTTGCATCATATGAAAATGTGCATCTTCAAATGCTCACTAAGAAAATGTAAATTAAAATGCAAATTAAGGTGATCATTTCTACAATCTTTATTTTTTCTTGAAAACAGAATCCTTAAAATACATTATTTTTTATTTTTATTTTAATTCCATTTATATCCCGCCCTTCTCCGAAGACTCAGGGCGGCTTACAAGCTTAGCAGTAGCTAAGAATAAAAGTTTCATTTGATATTAAGTAATCCAGACATGTCAAATACAAGGCCCGGGGGCCAGATCCGGCCCGCGAAGCGGTTTCATGTGGCCCGCGAAGCCATCCTGGAAACAGGGAGGGAACGGCCCCCACTGCCTTGGCCCTGGCCCAGAGACCCCCAGATCTGTCCCACTCCTGCCCAGGCCCCCATAGGCACCCTTGATGCGAACGATGTAGAGCTGGCCACGCCCACCCAGTAGGCCACACCCACCCTGGCCATGCCCACCCAGTAGGCCACGCCCACTCAGGCCATACCCACCCGGCCCCCTGAGGGCAACGGCAATGCTGATGCGGCCCTCAATGAAATTGAGTTTGACACCCCTGAAGTAATCCATTGGCAGATGTGGTTATTTTGGCTCAACCTCAGTGCAATGATTTACTTTACCATGTAAAAGTGTAGCCAGCTTATAAAATTCAATTTTCTTTTATTTAAGGGTAGGTTCTATGTTTATTTTCACCAAAATATCTAAGGTGGTTTCAAAAGTAAGTTAAAATTCAAATACTTTTTTTTTAAAAAAAATCATTTTTAAAATGCCTGGAAGGATACACATTTGAGGTATTTAGAAACTCTAATCCTACCCATTTCACACATGAGTTGAATATTCAGGGTGATATCTCTAGATTCATAAAGTTAGAAGAAAGTTGTAAATTAGATCCATGGCTTCATTTAACAAATGGATTGCATTTTTACCTTAAAGTTTAACATAGATTCTGAGGGAATAGAGAACATGTTGGAAATATTTAATTATTTATATTTATAGATATAATTGGCCTGTCTGGTCTTATCACTCCATCTTTGGAAGAAATGATATTTGTTGCCAAGGAAATGGAGAGGCTAGAAATAAAGATTCCTTTGCTGATTGGAGGAGCAACTACTTCCAAGTAAGTTAGGGTTGTTGTTTTTTTGCTATAGGCGGGGATGTTAACCTAAATACATTGAACTGCTTATGTAAAAAAGAATATGATTTCCAAAATTAACTTTTATGTTTCTTTTAGATTATTTTAATCAATACTTATTAGATACATTTATTTATACCATTTTAAAAGTACCAAGTCTAAAAATCAGGTGCCTGAATCCTAATTTACATTTCAGAGAATAATAATAATAATAATAATAATAATAATAATAATAATAATAATAATAATAATAAGAAGAAGAAGAAGAAGAAGAAGAAGAAGAAGAAGAAGAAGAAGAAGTTTGAAGGGACTGTGGAGGTCATCTAGTCCAACCCCCTGCTCAGGCAGGAAACCTTATACCATTTCAGGAAACCCTATACCAGCGGTAGGCAACCTCGGCTCTTTTATGACTCATGGACTTCAACTCCCAGAATTCCTGAGCCAGCCAAGCTGGCTCAGGAATTCTGAGAGTTGAAGTCCATGAGTCATAAAAGAGCCGAGGTTGCCTACCCCTGCCCTATATCATACTGTGAGTTAAGGAGCAGGTGGGTGGAGCAACAAAGTAGCTAAACCCTTGCTGATTGGACCCTCTGCTTTTAAACTGCCAGATGCTGCTGGGAAAAGCTACAATACTGTGAGTTAAGGAGAAGGTGGGTGGAGGAGCAAAGTAGCGGCCCGTGTGAGCCTAACGGCACATGAATCATATAACCAAAAATCAGAAATAGTGGTACATTCACGGCAAGTGCATCTGAGATTCCTTTCATCTCAGCATGTCTGGCTTAGTTCAGTGCAACACATGTTTCGCAGCACTCTTTTCAAACTGGGAAAGTGTCCTATCTGTACACAAATCACTAGTCTACAAGGACAGATTATTCATCTAGGGTCTGTAATCTGTGCTCTTCAGACAGAAATTAGGTGTTCAGTTCAGCCCTCTTACTCTACTGAGCCTCCGCGCTATCAGCCCCCTCTACCGCAAAGATCCTGCAGGAGAAGGGCAGTGTGGACAACGGTGGGATATGGCAGGGTGACAGCTGTGAACCATAAACCCAAAGCTTTCGCTGTGTCCTTGCATAACAGATACAGTGCCCTTGCTGACCTTAATAGGGACATTAAGGAAACAGGTCAAGGTAATTGTGATGATAACTCAAATAAGCAGGGGACCATGGTCCGAGATGAACTTGTTTTTGACAGGGAGAAGTGTGAATCAGGTGTTATACATCAGTCATGCAAGAAAAGAAAGGTACCCAAAAAGAGAAGCCACCTTCTGGTTGGTTATTCAATTATAAGGGATGTAAATTTAGGAAAGGATACAGAGGTTTCAAAAGAGGTCAGGTGTCTTCCAGGTGCTACTGCCAGTAGGGATAAGAAGCATATTTTCAAAATAGTCAACAATGCCACCAATGACTGTGATATGGATGTTATTGTACATCTTGGCATTAACAATCTGTCCCAAAAGGATGTACTCTGTGTGTGCAGAATGATTTCCAGAGCTTGGGGCAGGAACTCAGCAAATAGGCTGTAGGCTCACTTTTTCAGAGGTCTTACCAGTGTATAAGGAGCAAAATGGAAAAGGCCAGTGTATAGCGGAATTTAATATGTGGCTAAAGGAGTGGTGTAAAGGAGAAGGCTTTGGTTATATTAGTCACGATGTCTGTAGCTGGTCCAATGAAAAAATGTACAAAAGAGATGGTCTGCATCCATCCAAGAAAGGGACTGAGTTACTTGGCAATAAATTCACAGCTTTTCTGGTGGAATAGTTAAACTAAACAACGGGGACAGTGAGTTAATTGATACAGTTATTGATTTCCTCACTGAAAAGGAGATGTATAAAACTGATTTTATTTTCAGTATGAGTACACATTTGTTCTAGCAAAAATGAATTTGGTTTTGCAACACTTAAGAATCAATACATGTTTGCATTAACTAAATTTGCATGCAAAGGTCCCAGGAGAATTGTAATATGTCATAGACTGAAGATTAAAAAAATGTAATGGGATGAGAAAGCCTAAACTAGAAGAAGTATTTCAAACTATTTCTTCTAGTTATAAATGGCTGTTCTAATAGCAGTCGATGTATGCTGTAAATTTGTGCCACTGTGTAGTGAGAATTACCTTTGCAGCACTGAAAATGAAATCATAGTTTTTAAAACATGTAAAGCTGGCATTCTGGGGAATCTGAAAAGAGAATCTGGAAGATTCAGAGAATGATAGAATTGGAAGATACATAAAAAATGTCATCTGCCTCAGGCAGGCAGAATTTATCTAAGAAATGTAACCTCTTAGTTACCAATTAGTTTCCAGTATATTATGCTAGAACTTCTTGAAAATAAATTTTCAACCATCTATATAATGGATATATTTCTTTGATTCTTTGTGATGTGTAGTTGGCTGTCGTTTCCTTAAAGGAGAGGATGAATTTACCAAGAAGTTAGATTTCCCATCAGAATATAATCATATATGTACATTAAGATGCTTGTGGCTGTTTTTTCATATAGTTATTGTTTTCTTAGGTTTCCTTTTATGTTATTACAGAACTCACACAGCTGTAAAAATTGCTCCACGGTATAGTGCTCCTGTCATTCATGTCCTGGATGCCTCCAAAAGTGTGGTGGTTGTAAGTTGTGATAAAATTTCTATCTGAAAATTTATACCATTTGGTGCATCCCAGATGTATTAAGATTATAACTCTTAGTGCCTTGGCTATATAATTGGTAATTCTGGAAATTGTAATCCCCTAAATCTGTAATAAATAATACTCTCAGGAAGTGATAGTCCAAACGAACATGAGTAGTAACTACCCTAGTTTCAGATCTCTGCTTTTTCCTCCTAGACACAGGTTGCTAAAATATTGTTGGATTTTAACCTGAGGGACCCTAATTACTATGCAACAGCCCTTATTGTTACAGAATCCTATAAGGAGTGCATGCATGGAACAAATAGGCTATAGTAATTTATTCTTATTTGCATCAGCTGGCTCATTTGAATAATTTACTTTTTAATTTTGGTCTTTGAACAGTTTTGCATTTGTAAAGAAACCTTATTCCAAATGTCCTAAAAGATTTTTTTTATGGAAACCCACCTCTTTGTAAATGTCTGTAAAAATTCTGTATTCCTTGAAGTTCTTTTGAACCCTTCAGTATGAACTTTCAGATTTGTTGAGTTCTCCTTTCTTCATTTTGGACCTTAAGGAAAAAACTCCCCCACCCCCTTCCTCTGTTGTATATTCAGGGGGGGAAACTGATAGCAGGTTTTGGTGTTTTTTAATGTTCTAGAAAGTTAAGAACAGAACTTATTAGACTTTTGTATTGCTTCTTCAGCCATGATTGACTATATATAAGCAGTGTCTCAGTCCACATTAGCCTGCTTCTTCTGTACACTGTATATAGTGTATAGTGAAGTATAGTGTAGGTACTGGTTTAAGAGTTGGGCATTTTCACATTGCTATCTGACATCACATCAATAATACATGTTCAGTGGGATCATTTAAGCGTATGAAGTATATATTTTTTATTTTTTATTCCATTTATATCCCGCCCTTCTCCGAAGACTCAGGGCGGCTTACAAGCTTAGCAGTAGCCTTCATTCTATGTATATTTTTTTATTTATTTTAATTCCATTTATATCCCGCCCTTCTCCGAAGACTCAGGGCGGCTTACAAGCTTAGCAGTAGCCTTCATTCTATGTATATGCCTGCTTATTAGGGCTTTCACACACACCCTAAGCGGCATTATTACAAAGTCAGCTTATTGCCCCCAACAATCTGGGTTCTCATTTTACCTACCTCGGAAGGATGGAAGGCTGAGTCAACCTTGAGCCTGGTGGGACTCGAACCTGCACTAATTGCAGGCAGCTGGTGTTACTTAAGGAGGCATTAGCCCACTGCTCCACCAAGGCCTGCTTATTAGGGCTTTCACACACACCCCAAGCGGCATTATTACAAAGTCAGCTTAATTGCCCCCAACAATATGGTTAGATGAGGCTTTTCTTTTTTTAAATAAATATATTTTATTGATTTTTTAATATAAACATCTTGATATTTGGTAAATAGCGTGTTGTCCGGGTTTATATTTACAAAGTAATCACTATCGATTAATTTCTATATTCCAAAATCCACATTATAGTTTTGCTTGATTTTCTCTTCTTCCAATAATATTCTCTTTGCAACCTAAATTAATACAATTCTTATTAATTTGATAAGTAACAATTAAATATAAAGATTTTTCTAAAATTCCTACCAATAATAATCTCATCAATATCATGCTTCTTTTCTATGTGGTCATCTTGGTTGCCTCATCACATATCCTGTTTACAATTCTTATTTAAATTTATTTTCCCTACAATGTTCAAAACATTTCTACTGGTTAAAATTTTCCCAGAATCAATTACTTTAAAGTATTTAAATCTGTTTTCATATCTTAAAAAATAAGTAAGAAAAAGACAGAAAAGAAAGAAATTGAAAAAGAAAAGACGTGAGAGAGAGAAAAAAAGGAGAAAAGAAAAAAATAATATACTACTTAAAATACGTCCCTCTTGAATTATTTATTTCCAAATTCTTTGTTCTTTTTACCCATAATTAAACCTGTTTAATCTTTAAATTTTCCATTTAATAAATCCAATCATCTAATCTTTTAACTCTATTCAAACCATTTTTCCCATTTTTAGTTATCAATTGGAATTTTCTTAAAATCAATTACATTTAAATATCTAAAACATTTCCTTTATGTTAATCATCCCACACATTTTTATAGTTCTCATATTGAAAAACAAAAGAAAAAAAGATACTGTCTTACTTAGAGTTCATCCCTCTTAAACTAAAATCTTTCAATTTCTTCAGCCATATTCAAACAAGTGTTTAATTTTTAAATATTCCCTCTGATACACCCCATCATCTAATTCCTCAATTCTCACTTTAGCCCTCTTCTTTTGCCAAGCATCTCTCCCGATCAATATATTCCGTTGCATCAGTCTTTCCATAATCTTGTAAATGTTGTTGTGGATATAGTAGGCAAATCAAACATCAAGTCTTTGAAAAAAGAATTTGCCCCTTCATATTCATTGAAGATTTCTCTCATCATCCCTTGTCTCCCCATTTCTTGTGGTACTCCCAACGGCTCAGCAATCCATTTTGTCAAATCTTTTTCCTTATCCTCAAATTTACTTTGTAATCTTAGAGTTATTTTTTCAATTTTCAATGATTCTTGTAAGTCCTTCTCTACTTGAATCTACACTAGCTTATGTTCACTTGTCTGCTTTACATGATCTCTCTCATTTTTTGTTTTCTCATCATCTGATTTTTGTGACATTAAATTGAGAATGCATTCATTTAAATTTTCAAATTCATTTTTAATTTCCTCATGTTTTGAAGTTAATATCATTTGCATTTGTTGTAACAGAACAAACTTTTCCTCCTGGTAAGTATTTATTTTTTCTTGTTATGTTCTTTCTGCAGATCTCTGATGCTCCATAATGACCAAAAGTCCTTTCTCTGCCAATCACTTTAAAGTCGCAAGTTAAAAAATATTTATAATCCAGGAAGGTCAACTTTTTCTAAGTTTCGTAGTTCTCACTTTGTAGATAGTCCAGCTGTTCCTTGTTTAATCAACACCTTGAAGGTCACGACAACAGGCTTCTTTTTCTGGGCTGTATATTTAGGGCAGTATTTTCATCCTCACTAGATGTCAGTACCAGTCCACCTTTCAATTCCCCCCTCCCCTAAACTTAATTTGTCGCTTATTCTTCCCTTTAAAGGAGGATGGAACAAAGACACACACACCCTCACTTTCGGAGGATTTTTTACTTCTGGGGTTTTTCTTTTTTTCTCAGGAAATCAAGTCAGGTAGAAGAGAGAAAATCAATATTCTTACCCAGTTCAGTCACGCTGTTTACAATCACGCTTAGTTTAGTGCTTTTTGGCTTTGGCTGCATGTAGCTTGGGCTAGATTCATGAGTGATGCTAGCCTTTCTTCCCTCAGTTTTTGGAGAGCTTTCCCCATACTTCCGGATTGACCGCCATCTCCCCTGGATCGACGGGGCTTCCTTCCATCCTTGCCACCTCTCTGGGGTGGCTTTTGGCCCATTTAGGGTCCCCTTCATGGATTACTGCCTTGTCGTGGCGAAGGGGCTTGCGTAATTCAATGAAGCTATGAGCTATGCCGTGCAGGGCCACCCAAGACGGACAGGTCATAGCAGAGAGTTCTGACAAAACGTGATCCACTGGAGAAGGAAATGGCAACCCACTCCAGTATCTTTGCCATGAAAACCCTATGGACAGTACCAAAAGGCAAAACGATATGACGCTGGAAGATGAGCCCCTCAGGTCGGAAGGCGTCCAATATGCTACTGGGGAAGAGCAGAGGGCTAGTACTAGTAGCGCCAGAAAGAATGAAGCGACTGGGCCAAAGCCGAAAGGACGCTCAGCTGTGGATGTGTCTGGTGGTGAAAGGAAAGTCCGATGCTGTAAAGATTTTTTCTCCATAGGAACCTGGAATGTAAGATCCATGAATCAAGGAAAACTGGACGTGGTCAAACAAGAGATGACAAGACTGAACATTGACATCTTAGGTATCAGCGAACTAAAATGGACAGGAATGGGTGAATTTAATTCAGATGATCATCAGGTATACTACTGTGGGCAAGAATCCTTCAGAAGAAATGGAGTAGCCTTCATAGTCAATAAAAGAGTAGGAAAAGCAATACTGGGATACAATCCTCAAAATGACAGAATGATCTCAGTTCGAATCCAAGGCAAACCATTCAATATCACAGTAGTCCAAGTCTATGCCCCAACCACCAGTGCTGAAGAGGATGAAATTGACCAGTTCTATGAAGCACTACAGCACCTTATAGAACTAACACCAAAAAATGATGTTCTTATCATCATGGGGGATTGGAATGCTAAAGTAGGAAGCCAAAAGATAACTGGAATAACAGGCAAGTTTGGCCTTGGAGTGCAAAATGAAGCAGGGCACAGGCTGATAGAATTCTGTCAAGAGAATACGATGGTCATAGCAAACACTCTTTTCCAACAACCCAAGAGACGGCTCTACACATGGACATCACCAGATGGTCAACACAGAAATCAGATTGACTATATGCTCTGCAGCCAAAGATGGAGAAGCTCTATACAGTCAGTAAAAACAAGACCAGGAGCTGACTGTGGCTCAGACCATGAGCTTCTCCTTGCAAAGTTTAGGCTTAAACTGAAGAAAGTAGGGAAAAGCACTAGGCCAGTCAGGTATGAATTAAATCATATCCCTGTTGAATATACAGTAGAGGTGACAAATAGATTTAAGGAATTAGATCTGATAGACAGAGTGCCTGAAGAACTATGGACAGAGGTTCGTGACATTGTACAACAGGTAGCAACCAAAACCATCCCAAAGAAAAAGAAATGCAAGAAAGCAAAATGGCTGTCTGAGGAAGCTTTGCAAATAGCTGAGGAAAGGAGGGAAGCGAAAGGCAAGGGAGAAAAAGAAAGATACACCCAATTGAATGCAGAATTCCAGAGAATAGCTAGAAGAGATAAGAATGCCTTCTTAAATGAACAGTGCAAGGAAATAGAAGAAAACAATAGAATAGGGAGGACCAGAGATCTTTTCAAGAAAATTGGAGAAATGAAGGGAACGTTTAATGCAAAAATGGGCATGATAAAGGACCAAAATGGCAGGGACCTAACAGAGGCAGAAGAGATTAAGAAGAGGTGGCAAAATTACACAGAAGAACTATACAAGAATGAGCTTAACGTCCCTGATAATCACAATGAGGTGGTCACTGACCTCGAGCCAGACATCCTAGAATGTGAAGTGAAGTGGGCCTTAGAAAAGCTGAGCAACAACAAAGCTAGTGGAGGTGACAGTATTCCAGCTGAGCTATTCAAAATCTTAAAAGACAATGCAGTAAAAGTGCTACACTCAATTTGCCAGCAAATTTGGAAAACTCAACAGTGGCCACAGGATTGGAAAAGATCAGTTTACATTCCAATTCCTAAGAAAGGCAGTGCCAAAGAATGTTCAAACTATCGCACCATTGCACTCATTTCTCATGCTAGTAAAGTCATGCTTAAAATCCTACAAGCTAGACTTCAGCAGTATGTGGATCGAGAACTACCAGAAGTGCAGGCAGGATTTCGAAGAGGCAGAGGAACTAGAGATCAAATTGCCAACATACGCTGGATCATGGAGAAAGCTAGGGAGTTCCAGAAAAACATCTACTTCTGCTTCATTGACTATGCTAAAGCCTTTGATTGTGTGGATCATAACAAACTGTGGCAAGTTCTTAAAGAGATGGGAGTACCAGACCATCTTATTTGTCTCTTGAGAAACCTATATGCGGGTCAAGAAGCAACAGTGAGAACTGGACACGGAACCACTGATTGGTTCAAAATTGGGAAAGGAGTCCGGCAAGGCTGTATACTGTCGCCCTGCCTATTTAACTTATATGCAGAGCACATCATGAGAAAGGCAGGGCTAGATGAATCAAAAGTTGGAATTAAGATTGCCGGAAGAAATATCAACAACCTAAGATACGCAGATGATACCACTCTAATGGCAGAAAGTGAAGAAGAACTAAAGAGCCTCTTGTTGC